>NC_067149.1:38503407-38778030 GCF_903995435.1 Acomys russatus
ACATCCTATTGAGACTTTAGGCGAGAGTAGCATGGAAGAATGGGGAAATAGTAGGACCCACAGGGTCCTGGAAACCTACAAGAACTTTATGACAGGCAGATCTGGGTCCTGGAGTCCTCCTCAAACTAAGGCACCAGCCAAGGAGAATATAGGCAGTAAACTTCGAACCCCTACCAAGACCTAGGCGACGAACAGGATATTCTCCACCGTTGAGTAGAGAGTGAGATCTGACTCTCACACGAACTCTAGTGCCCCTTTTCTGAAATGTCCCCTGGATGGGGAGGCCTGGCGGCACTCAGAGGAAGGATAGCAAGTTACCAAGAAGAGACTCGAGACCCTAAGAGCATATATAGAGGGAGGAGGTCCCCCTCAATCACAGACATAGGGGAGGAGAGAAGGGGTGAAGTGGGAGGGAGGGAAGAATGGGAGGAAGCAGGGGAAGTGCTAACATTCAAGATGTAATATGAACAAATTAATAAAAAATGTAATGAAAAAATAAAACATAAGGCCAAAAAAAAAAAAAAAAGAATGAGTTTGCTGAAGTACAGACTTGCTTACAGAAGGCACACTTCTGGATCAATAGAGCTCAAATAGCTTGTAGGAGGGAATAATTAACCTATAAGTATAAAGTTCAATGACACGTTTTTATTCTATTTCTTCTTTTTCTTCCTGGAGAACAATAAGTAAAAGATTTATGTTGAAATGTATTTTAGTTGGATCAGAATGAGTTTAATTCTGTTTAAAAGTCTATGTATTGGGCCTGAAGTGATGGCTTGGAGGTTAAGAGCCTATACAGCCCTGTCACAGGACCTAAGCTCAGACTCCAGCCCACACACTAGATAACACAATTTCCTGACACTTCAGCTCTGAATGAGCCAATGGCATCTTCTAGCATCTGTGAGCACTGACACACATCTCTCAAATACACACACACACACACACACACACACACACACACACACACACACACAAATAAATCTTTTAAAGTAATTCTGGTTTTGCTCAATAATGGTTCTTTCCAGAGAAAGTGGAGGGGAAGAAAGTCTTCCAGTGAAACCAGAGTTACTGTATATATTAATAACTGCAGTGCAGTCAAAACACAAGGCCTTTTGTACATAGACACCAAGTCACTGGGGGTGGGTGAATAATAGTTTCCACAAATATCATTAGGGAGTTTTACTTTAAAATATTTACCAATTTATTAGCTACTATTGTGAATAAATCCTTTGTAGTGTACTACCTAAATAATCAAAATTTTAGTTGTAACATCTGGCTTTGAAATTAATATTCTAGGATGAATAATTGCATTTTTATCCATTATTGTCAATTAATTTGCCTTATTATTGTTTTTTCCTTAGTAATTTCACATCGTATTTTGTGTATAAAGTAAGTTCTAATTCTCCAGCATTTGGAATCAAATGTTTTTATTTAATTTTTCAAAACGTAGCATAGTGAAGTTCACTGGTTTTATTAAGTTATTATTGTCAATTTCATAATGATAAAAATTGGGGCACGGTGAAGAGACTTGAATAACTTTATTATTAATGGTGTCTTTATACTCAGGGCAAAGAACTTGATTGTATATTCCAGAACACTTGACATTCTTTTATGGAGACCTGTCATATCTGACCTTTAATGGTGGTGCAGGTTTTTGGAATGTGTAAGACTGACACATAAATACTTTTGCCCTACCCTTGTGCTTATAACACTTTCCAGTTTTTGGATGGAAGAATAACAGCCAATTTGGGTAGAAGCTATTAATTAACATTCTGGATAATGGATCATGATATATTTCATAAACCACAGAGTTCCTTACTCTATAATTAGTGAGTGAGAGAACAATTCAAGTGTAAGCCATAATTTTCCTTTGTAATATGCCAATTTGGTTGAACTTTCCTTGTCCCCTTTCACCACCATCTTCACCTACAGTGGGAGATTGTTTGGGTCTCAAATGAAGTCACTGTCATTCCATGGCAGCTTGAAGTATCAATGACAAACTTGGGACTCAAGCCCAGAAATGTGGACTCTTGGTCTATTCCCAACCCCTGGACCATGTTCACCCAAATCCCTGTATTATCTAAGCCAATTGCAGGGCAGCTGCTTATTAACAAACAGATGTCACTTGATGGCAGTGACATCCATCAGAGAAAATGATTCTGCTTGAATCAGTCCCTGGGCACTACAGAATTCATCACTATTAAATATTGTCCTGGGATTTCTGTTTGCTGATTTATTAATAATGAAAGTCCATGTTGTGCTGACACTTATCTGATTTTAGGAAATGAATAAAATTTGAACTATTTGTGTGAGACTGAGATGTCTTGTAAACTAGGACACCTTTATGCATTTCAGCTATTATGAAATATGGAATGCAAGCTCATATCTCGAATGAAAGGATAAGAGATAGAATGATGTTTTAATATTCCAGACAGCATGGCTACTTGTAATTTAATACTCAGGGTTAGTTTATAATGGATGCAAAAAAAAAAAAAAAAACAAACCTGATTTTGTGCCCAGTCAATCAAATATTTTCTCATGGGTTCTTTAAGGAAAACAACTCTGGCAGGCCTTCCTTTTTATTATTGCTACATAGGAAACACAATTTCTGACCAATATAATTTGCTTTGGCCATACTTGTGAAGCATGTGATTTTGAAACTGATCCGTTTCTTTGCTCTCCATGGCAGGCTAGTTGAACCATCAACATGTTATGAAGATGACTAAGCTTTTCCCAATCATGAACCCAACATTGGTTTTTTACATATCCTCACTTACGCCTTTTCATAGTCACTTTGTGGTTTGTTAAGAGTAATTTTGTAAGGAATTTGTGTCGCTATGTGCCTTAGTCACTTTCTATTGCGGCAAAGAGTTATCACAGCCATGGCAACTTATAAAGAAAGAGTTTAGTTATTTAGGCTCGCCTACAGTACCAAAGGGTGAGTCCATGACTATCATGGTGAGCAGCAAACAAGCAGCTATAGAGCTGCAGCAGTATATAAGAGTTTACATCTGATTCACAAGCATAAAGGAGAGAAAAATAAAGGGAAGTGCCACTGGCTTTTGAAACCTCAAAACCCACCCTTAGTTCCAACAAGATCACACCCCATAATCCGTCTCAAACAGTTCTACCAATGCTGACCAGGTCATGAAACATATGAGTCTTTTGAGGCCATTCTCATTCAAACCATCATACTATAGTACAGGAAACATTGAATTTATTGAGAAAACACTTGTGTGGGACCCAAAAAAAGCAGAGATCAAAATGGACTTGGAGAAGAAATGAAACCAAAGTATAATGGCCTGCTAAAGATGCCTTGGCGTGCTCTATTACTTTGTATGCTTATATAAAAAAAGTAAAGATAGGGCAAGAATGAGCTCTCTACAAAGCCAGGTGTCTTCCAGTAGATCAAATATATGCTGGGGTCTTGATTCTGGGTTGTCTAGTCTCTAGAACTGGGAAAATTCAGTACTTGTGGTTTAAACCACCTTTAGTGGTAGGACCTGAGAAATATTTCTATTTACTTCAGTGACTTTAAGGATTACTTTGTCTTATAAAATAATATAGACACTCAAAATCCTGAGAGAATTTGGCTTGCATGAAATGGAATAATGACTGGGACCAGAGAGAGGGCTCAGGAGTTAAGAACACCAGTGTATATGGTTGGGCTCATTTCCCAGCACCCACATGGTGACTAACAATAGCTTGTAACTTCAGATTCAGAGTTCTAATGCACTCTTCTGGCCTCTGAGGATACAAGGCAATCAGATGTAACACATACAGACAGGAAAAAGATTTGCATAAACATTTTATACATAAAGATAAACAAAATCTTAAAAAATATAAAGTTGGGTACTTGCTTTACAAGATAATCAGGGTGGTCTCTCTGGAAGGAGGGGCATTGTTGCCTCAGGTTGTAATGGAATAGATGCCTGTGCCTTTGTCCCTCTAAAACACTTGTATTTACAGACACTGCTTTTTCATGTAAATCCCTAGCACTGTGTCCAGTGTATTGTCAATATGGAATTATATTCTAATATTGCTTTTGGTGTTGTTTGTGTAATGTCTATGGATGAGATTACTCAGTCCTCTTGTGAACTGTAATCTGTCCTCTTTTAGAAGGATAGATTTAGAGGGTGGGACCTTCATGATAGAATCAATTCTCTCTTAGGGATAGAGAAGAATACACTCTGTATTTACTGTGGGAAAATAAAGCAGATGCAGCATCTCACAAGCATGGAAACCCCTCAGCAGATCTTGAATATGCCCATGCTTCTGTTTTGGATTCTTCAGTCTCTGGAGTGGAAAAGAATGAACATTTTTCTTCCTCCACTTAATTTTTCAGATTTTGTTATGGAAACCCAAGTTAAGTGATAATCTTATCAAACTAAACTCCTTTTTAACATGGTCCAAATATCTCATTCAGTGAGTAAACATTTATACTCAAAGAGACTGGATACAAATCTCAGGTTTTGAAGTACATTCCATATTTAGACCTTTCCAATATAGTGGCCAAACTCTTCATGATGGGATTATCATACATGTTTAGTTTACGCACCTATGCACTGCTCATAGGAATCAAAGCTTGTAAGGAACAAGAACAAAAATATAATAGTATCCCCTTTCACATATATGTATTCTATAAATGTACATATACATGCAGAGCATTTATAAAGTCACCATAAAGTCAATGTCTAACTTATACGCAGCATCTTTAGCTTACACTTAGGACATATTCTACACATTAATAGTCTGGGAGTATCCATCTGATTGGTAAAACATCCTGTGGCTGTATCAAAATGTTCAACAACAGCAGCTTAAGGATGGGTGCCTTTGTTCCAGATGAAGATTTGAAGGTAAAGTCCATATGGGTATGAAAGGCATGGCAGTAGAGCTTCAGGTGCTGGTGGCATTGCATGCTGTTGTGAGGAAGTGAGAAGAGAAGAATGCTGGTACTTGGCCTGGTGTTCATTTCACTCAGTATGGAAGCCCATGAACTGGTATAGTTCCCATTTAAAGTGAGTCCACTCACCTCAATGGATCCAACCTATCTAGATGATCCAACCTATTCTAGGTGATTCTAGATCCTTTCATGTTCTCTATATTAGCCATTATAACATCTTTATCTGACCTTTGATTCAACCTAATATCTCCTTCCTACAGAAGTCTTTTGTGTATAAGAGCAGTGTCTAAATGGACTCCTTACATCATGCTGTGCATGAAAGTAAGGCAATATCAGAAGTTTCCCCTGGCTTCCCTCCTCTAATGCAGAGGACCTATTTGTTTCCATACCATGTGTCATGTTATTAATAATATATACTTGTAAGTCTCTCAGAGCAATGGCTTCTCTTATTTGTCTCCTTATTCATGCATGTGTGAGCAGCTATGTAGCCAAGTGGTTCTCCCCAGCATCAATTCAGTGGTTCAGTCATGGAGTTGCCTTGTAGTAACATTACTCACATGAAGCCTTCCATTACAAGAACAGGCAGAATGCACATGTGCTGCTATGGATGTAGGTGATTGGATGAGTCACAGAAAATATAGTGTCACTGACCATGACTAGTAGAGTAATGTCTACATTTTAAAACTGGGTTGATATAGTGTTTGGTGATAAAAGTAGCAAGAATCCCACATAAGTCTCTAAGGTAGTTTCATGACATAGATTTCTTAGAGATAGTACATAACATCCATAAATTTATGACATTAATTTGGCAGATAAAGTCTCTGAGTCAAAGATGAGGCCATAAAAATTGTCACATGAAGATATTTCTTTGCCAAAAATTAAGCAATTATGCTAGCCCTGTCTGATGTTCTAAATGAAAAAGGCACAGTTGCTTCTCTAAAGGCATGAAAGTCTAGTAGGAAAAACAATCATTGTTAGCATCAAACTTTAACAGAATCTTTAATCTACCTCAGAATCTCCTGGAGAATTTGTTCAGACATGAAAGATTGTGTTTCATTACTAACATATGAACCACTGGTTCCAAATAACAAATATATATTATTAATAACAAGACACATGGTATGGAAACAAATAGGTCCTCTGCATTAGAGGAGAGAAGCCAGGGGAAACTTCTGATATTGTTTTACTTTCATGCACAGGATGATGTAAGGAGTCCATTTAGACACTGCTCTTATACACAAAAGACTCCTGTAGGAAGGAGATATTAAGTTGACTCAAAGGTCAGGTAAAGATGTTTTGTGTATTATTTATGTTTTTCCATTTCTTTAATCATTATTGCTACATGTATACATACTTATAAATATATAAATATAACCTTATGATGCTATTTACTTTATATGTATCACATATGCTATATACAATATATCATATATTATTTTATATACATTAATTATTAAAATTTTAATATATGTGCTATATATAACATATAGCATAATACATATTATATATGATATAAAACATTAAATAAAATCACTAGGATATATTTATATATTTATAATTATGTATATATATAACAATAATACTTAAACATATACACACATATGCATAGGTTTGCATAAATACATGCTTTTAGAGCAGACCACTTGATATGATGATAACCATTTAAAAGGATAATCTTTGGGGAAGAATTTTTTTCACTTGCTCAAAAGTCAATAGCCTATAGCTCTTCATTTAGAGGTAGGTCCCTGTAAATTTTTTCCATCCTTATTGACATGTCAGTTATTATTGTCATGCTCAGGTGCTGTTTTGCCTGCTATAATGCTTTTCCTTAATGGGTATAGCTTTCCCCTTTTATATGAAAAACTTGGTCTTTTAGCAATTTCTGTAGTGATTTGTCCTTTATAATCTTTCTGGTCCTATTTTCAAGGTGTACTCTGATCATTAGGTGTAGGGCTTGTATTGTGGCTGGGCTGGGAACCCAATGAAAACAACCTAATTTTAGTATGATGACCTCTACCTACCTTATTTTAAAACAAGGCCATATTCTAATGTACGAGGTGTTTAGATTCCAGCTTATATTTATTTAGACATACAACTCATTATACAGAATTGATTACACAGACTTGTACATACCACTTAAGAATATATCATTACAGCTTCTCTGTTTTTATATAGACTTTTACTTATCTGTCTTCCCCATGAGGTCAGACTCCCTAAGATGTCTAATCCAGCCAAATTTTGATAAACACTAGATAGGCAGCCTGTATGGTAGTCTTAGGTGCTTCCCTGTGAGACACCATAGCACTACTTGATGACAATTCTGATTCACAAAATAGGAATAGTACCTCCTTTCTAAACACCAGCAAGAAGGAAATGCTAAGTGCATCAAGGCTGTTGGGCCAGCATTATATGCAGTCAAGCAAGCTTCACACTCTAAAGCATTCTCACCATGGCTTCCCTTGGGGGAATAATACCTGAGCAATGGAATGAAAAGATCTTGCTTACTCCTGTTGCACTGGCTCCCTGTATGAAGGAGTCAGTTTAAGGTACATTTTAACCAGAACCTTGTTTGTCTTTCAGCACTTCCGTAAGGAACAGATTTCCATGTTGGTATTCGAAACTGTCACGGTATTCTGTTTATACATACATTATTTCAGGAATAGAGCTTGCAAAACAATACATTGGTAACACAAGTTGCTAAATACTCATTGCATTTACCAGGTAATATCCCCTGGGCTTTTAAACAGCAGGTGTCTGTTATTTCATTATCTAAGAGATAAATTGGGGCCAGGATAGTTAGCAAAGTAATATGCTGGATATTTCACATTCTCATGTAAAATAGATGGATCTGCATCTCTCGTAGCTCTTAAAGGTTAGCTATAGTCCTCCTAAAGGAAATGTGCTGAACAAGATGATGATTAGAGCTCTTTGTACAGTGACCTTATCATCTAACCTTGTTTTTGAGAGGAGGACTAGTCCCTTCTCACGGGAAGCTTTCAAATAATGATCACATCTGCTGTAGTCCACAGTCCCAGGACTTGCATCAAAGTTGAAAGATAGTCTTCACACACTGTATAGTAAAGCAGTACATGTTTGTTCAAAATGGCATCACTGAGCACTAAGCCAATAGGTATAAACTTTACTTTTTGAGAGTTTTGGTTGAGGCAGAGTTTCATGTAGCTCAGAATAGTCTTGAACTTGTCCATTCATCAAAATGGTCTCTAACTACTGGTCCTCTGGTCTCCACCTCCTGAGTGCTGGGATCATTATATTTGCGTTATGTGGTGCTGTGAATTAAAACCTAGGCTTCCTGTGTATTAGGCAAACAACACTCTACCAATTGAGCCATTCTCCTACTCCTTGAATCCAAATTTCTGGTTTTGTACTTTACTAAAACACATTGTGTTTGTTAAGAATAGGAATGAAATCACATTGAATTTGTAAGCATTATTTGAAAACAAAATGTAACAAAATTAGATATTTCAGAATCTGAAGTACTTTCAAACTTGCTTTCTGATTGATCTCAGACCTCATAGATTTTTTTTCTAAGTACAGTTGTACTTAAGGCAATAGTTTTTTTTTTTTAAACAATCAAAATCTGAACTTCTGGATGTTCAATACAATAAAAATTAATTCTGCCTCATATCTAATATTGGAGTCACTGGTAAATAGTTTTTAGTCTTTTCAAAACTCGATAGTCTACAGTACTGGGAAGCGTTTAAAAGTGTGTGGAGAGTTTTACTCCGTCTCAGATGCTGCTCTACAGTGTGAATGCAAGCGTGACAGGGCTTGGCATGGATGCTAAGGGTGCTTGGAGACATGGTTGTTACCTTTACAATGCAGACAAGAGTTTAGACAGCTGATTTGTCACATACTAAAGAATACTGATTTTTCAATAAATGAAGAAGATTATCACAGCTAATACGCAAATTTATAATAAAGAAATGAAAAATGTTCCAGAGCAGTGTTCATTGAGCTCCTTCTGAAGAAGAAAGAGAAAGACACAATCTCAATGGACGACAATGGGAAAGAGAAAAAAGAAAGAGAAAGGGGTGAGAGGGAAATCAGAAACATCAAGAAAAATATGTGTTGTACTCGTTTCTAAATTTCTGTTTTCAGTATTGCTTTTAAAACATATATTGAAATTCTTGAGGACTTGAATGGAAATGTCAACTTCCCTGTATTCAGCTCCAGACAACTCCTAGTTCAGCCAGCTGTTGCTCCATGTTGTATGCCAAATTATTTGTGGCTGGGTTGCTGTTTACATTTCTCTTTTGGCAGCCTGCAGAATACCTTCTCATACCAAAGAGACTAAAATATAGAAATGAAGCCTCCATGTAGGCACCAACTTGACTTCTTTGTGTTCAATGAGTTGTGTGGATGTTGTCTTCAGCAATGGGTCCTCACTGTCAGTATGCAGAGAGCAACCCATTGTTGTGGCCACAGCCTGCATGGTTTGGGGATTTCCATGCTACCTCCCTGGCCTACAACTTAATTAAATGCAACTCAGCCCTAATATTGTAAGCCTCATTTGATGACAAGGGATGGACAATTGAAACAGGACCCCATTTTTAGAAGAACTTCTGAGGATTAACTTAATATATTTAGGAGGCTTCCACTATACTTGGTTTCCATATGATCTCTCAAATAACCCTCAATTCCAGCTGTCTCTACCCAAATTCTGTTTCTCTACTCTAAGTTCCTTTCCACTCCTCATGTGATCCTCTCTTTTCCATCCTCACCTGTCCCCAGTGCACCCATTCTATTTTTCCTCGCAGAGAGATCCATGTGTCCCACACGACCTTTCTTCTGTGCCTATCCTCTCTGGGTCTACATACTGTAGCTTGGTTATGATTTACTTAATGGATAATATTAAGATGTAAGGGAATACATACCATATCTATCTCTCTGGATCTGGCTTATCTCACTGAGGAAGATTTCTGTTCTATTTCTATCCATTTGCTACAAACTTAATGATGCCATTGCTTTTTACAACTGAGTAATGCTCCATTGTATAGATATACCATATTTTCTTTTTTGAAGGATATCTAGGTTGTTTACAATTTCTGACTATTATGAATAAAACACCAATGGACATGGATGAGCAAGTATGGTATTTGGCCAAGACTGGGATAGGTGTATCTGGAGGTAGATTGATTCCCAGCTTTCTTTAGAACTGTCATATTGATTTCTATAGTGGCTGTGCAAGTTTGCGCTCCCACCAGCAATGGATGAGTGTTCCCTTTATTCCACAATTTTTTCCGGCATGACTTGTCATTTGTGGTATTGATTTTACCCATTCTGACAGTTGTTGGAATCTCAAAGTAGTTTTGATTTCAATTTCCCTGATAGCTAAGGATGTTGAACATCTCTTTAAGTGCTTCTCAGCCATTAAGATCTTCTACTGAGCATTTTAAAACTAAATTATTTAGTTTTTTAATATCTAGTTTCTTGAGTTTTTAGATATCTTAAATATTAGTACTCTATCATATGTAGAGGTAAAAAAAACCTATTATATCATTCTTTAAGCTACCACATTGTCTGAATGATGGTGCCCTTTGTATTATTGATTCTTTTCAGTTTTGTGAAGTCACATTTATTAATTGACAATCTTAGTACCTGTACTATCAGTGCTGCATACAGAAAGTCATCTCCTTTGACAATGTCTTCAAGAATATTTCCCACATTACTTTCCATAAGATTTAGTAATACAGTTTTATATTGAAGCTTTTGATCCATTTGGAGTTCAGTTTTGTACAGGGTGATGTATGGTATACATTCTTCTGCATGCAGAAATCGGTTTGGTGTCTATAGCCTTGAGTTAATTATATCTTGTTTGCCCTTCATCCTCCCATAACCACACTACTTTAACATAGGTTCTCAATTCAACTATTGATATCAGAGTCAGTTAACTAACAATTCTATTTTCTATTTTTAATTCCCAAATACATGTTATATACATTACTTAAATTTCTACGATTTACAACTCTAGAGAAGATAATCTTGCTGTCCTGTGAAGAAATGTTGCAAAAGATACCATCCACTTCAGATATTTTCAGAATCTTGGTATGTTGGTCAAAATTGAAAATTAGAAACTGACAAGGAACTTTATTCTTCAGCAAAGTGATAATATTGATGAGGGAGGCTGCAAGAGAACAGTAGACTCCTTGAATTAGACAACTTAAAGGGCAGTAGCTATTGTGATTGTTTAAGTCTCAAATTTATGGAGTCCAGACAGATGAGAAGTTGGTTAGAAAGGGGCACAGTGTGGTTTATTTTCTGTTCTTATTGATAAACTTAAATTATGTGGTATCAGAGGGCACATTTAGTTTTACTCATACACAGTTTTAATTGTACAAAGGCTTACATTTTCACACTTAAAATCAATTCAAGCTAGATTACCCTCTGGGTTTAGCTCCCAGAAATATTTTAGAGCAGGTTTAGATGGGAACAAAAAATAAATGAATGTGAAATTACTAAGGTGTTAATTACTAAGAAGAGGCAATTTACTTCACTGTTTTAAGCGAAATGTGTGAGCCACTGGATACAAATCAGGCTCCAAGGTTATGATGTGCATTCTCAAGAAAGAACACAAGCCAAACAAAATGTCAACTAAGTAAGCCTTTCCTGTCCTTATCTCCACCAGAAGAACTGAAGAACTGTAAGATATAGAATCAAGGTGCCATATTAGTCCTTTCAGCTGATACTCTGTGTAAAAATATTAGTCCCAATAGTCACAAAGGACTCTTTTCATATTAACCCTCAAATTTTCTAAATAGTTCTCTTGGATTGTTCCATTTCCTTTCTCTTTGAGTTCTCAATATCTACAAGTCAGAACCCAACCAATTCTTCAAGTAACTGGAGTTGGTGTAAGAAGAACAAGAGCTGTTCTCCCATGCGTCTCTCATTTAGAGTCCCAATAGGATGCCTTCCCCTCTGTCCCAGTTTCCTGGTAAGTGAAGGCTTTCGTGGGACATGCCCCTTGGGCTAGTATGCAGTCCCCTGGAGGGGGAGACCTGGTGGCACTCAGAGGAAGGACAGCAAGTAGCCAAGAAGAGACTTGATACCCTATGAGAATATATAGGGGGACGTAATCCCCCTCAAGAACAGTCATAGGGGAGGGGAATAATGGGAAAATGGGGGGGGGGAGGAATGGGAGGATACAAGGGATGGGATAAACATTGAGATGTAACAAGAATAAATTAATAAAAAAAAATTTAAAAAAAAAAAAAGAAAAAAAAAAAAAGAAGAACAAGAGCCTGTAAACTAAACTTCCTGAATTCTGACCTCAACTTTATTTTGTTTTGGCATTTCAGAATAATATAGAGCACCTATTTTTTATTTCTGTAGACTTAACATATTTTTATTGACACACTCCACTTTTCAAAATGCATGGACTTTAGAATTACTTGAAGTTGACATATCAAAGTACAAGTAACATTATTTTCTTCTGCAAACCATGGCACTTCTGTTTTTCTATAATGGCAGACATTTCTTTTCTTTTTAAAAATTAATCCACATATGTATTTTACACTTCAACCACAGTTTCCTCTCCCCTCTTTCTTCCTAGTCCTTTCCTTCCACACCCCACACTCCGCCATGTCCTCCTCTCCTTTTCTCTTCAGAAAAGAGGAGGCCTCTGATGGATATCAATCAGCCCTGGCATTCAAGTTGTAGTAAAACTAGGCACATCTCTTATTTAGGCTAGACCAGGCAGAAAGGGTCCCAAAGACAGGCAACAGAGTCAGAGATGGCCCTTGCTCCCACTGTTAGAGGAATCCCACATTAATGTCAATCTACATAACTGTAACATATGTGCAGAGAGCCTAGGTCAGTCACATGCATGTTCCTTGGTTCATTGTTCAGTAATTCTGAGTCCTTATGGGCCCAGGTTAGTTGATTCCTTAGGATTTCTTGTGGTGTCCTTCACCCTTCTGCGTTCTAAAATACATCGTGCCTCTTTTCCCCAAGATTCCTCAAGCTCTGCCTAATGTTTGGCTGCGGGTCTTTACATCTGTTTCCATCAGTTGCAGACAACATTTTCTATTTAGGCTATATGCTAACATTATCTCTACTGAGCAATAGTTATTTTTAACCTCACATTTAATGAAAGGAAGATCAATGTTATACTCATGTGGGGGCACTTTCCTGATGTATTATTCATACTTGGTTAAATAGACAAATGTAGCAAAAATTAAGAGAAAAGGGAATGGTGAAAAAAGAAAGGTGAAGATAAAATAATGTTTTTGTTTTTGAATCTTGAAAATTATGATATAATGTGTTTTTAATACTGGCACTTGTTAAGCTACTTGTCTTAATGGATGCTCTCAAGACTTATGAGTGACACTTTCTTATCATTACCTATAATTGGCTCTTACTTAATGAAGAGCTCAAGTTTGATTAAATCCCATCAAAGCGGAAACTACTTTAAGCAGACATTTTTACTTCAGGGGTGTTATTCTTGGTCTAGTAAAAAATACACCTCGTACATCTTGCTCAAAGCATCTGGGTTATGTTAGGTGTAAAAACAGCTTCATTCTTTGCTCATGTGGTTCCTGCTTTTGCTCTTTTTTGTTATTAATTGTCTTCCTTAATAGACAATATTTGGTTAAGCCTATTTGTCAATGATTGTGAAGGCAACACTTCTTAAAGTATTTTTTCTTTCTGGTCTATTGAGGGCAAAGTCCTGTCATGGCATCAGCAAGTCTAAGCAGAACACATTCCTATGTTCCCTACAATTGTTGTGAGCACTGCATGTGGGGTGTGATAACAACCAACTGAAGCATATCTGCTCTTCAGCAGTGCTTTTCTCCTCTTCTCTTCCTGACTCATTACACTTTAATTTTGTTTTATATTACATTGTGTTATTAGACATTCCCTCTACATTAACCTTTTTGTTTGATATGGTCTGATGTCACAGATCAAAAGTGGAAGCAATTCTCTCTCTACTCCATAGAATTCAGACCATAAAGCCAGGTCTTGCTCTTTTGTTAAACATATTGCAGCACATAGCTCATTATCAAGGTGTCATAATTAGCACAGCAAACTGCTCAGCTTTATCATACGGAACTGGAGTTAGAGGGAAATTTCCTAGGTCCTGACAGCTCCATCAGACTGTGTAGAGTCACACATGCCTCAGTGTATTTTTCCTGCCTTAATATTTTACTTAGGGAGAAGAGTAAAGATGAAAAATAGAGGGAGTAGCTGGCATTCCCATTCTCATCACACAAGGAAGTGTAAGATATAGGGGTCTAGTGACATATATAGGATGGTGGTATGAGTCTTAGGTATAAGTAGGAAAAACAATGAACTCAGGAACAAGCTTTCTGAACAGTTCCTACAAGATGAACAGTTCATCTTATCAATATAAAACATAATTCTCAATTGAAGAAGGCTAGTATGTAGCTTATTCAAGGCCCAAATATGAGTGCCTATGACCTAGGACCTGGGATTCAGGTAGCCGCAAATACCATGTGACCATGTAGAATGAATTTCATGAGCAATTTTTATAATTACTGAACAAATGAAAGTCTATTACATTAATGTATTCTTAAAGGATTCACATGGCAGTCAAAAGAATGTCAAATCAAACACAGGGTTGGACATTGACTAGCTACTAAGTCTCTATATAATCAACATACCAACTCCTTATAATCATGAAGGTCTAATTTATCAATCAGTTATGCAGAATCTTAAGTACAGGTATGACTGTTATGGGGATTTCAACTCACAGTTTCTCCTCTTGTTTATACGTGGGGAAGACAGGTAGAATGTTATGTCACTAGAATACTAGGAAGATTCATTCCCAGGATCTGATAAAAACAATACTGAGTGTTCAGGAGAGCAATCTTGACGAGAAATAAAAATTGGCAAAGCCTTCAAGAGCTAAATTCTGCAGTTACATTAATTTTATTGATCCTTGTAATCTGAGAATAATTTTATTCATGCTCTGTGTCTAATACAACATTTAATGTGATTTATATAAAAAAGAGGTATTAAATCAAAAGCTAGAACAAAAAACAATAACAAAACTAACACAATGTGGTCTGAAGAAATGAATTCCCCCAAATGAAGCATCTTAACCAACCAAAACCACAGTATTAGCCAGATTTAAAACAAAATCATCTTTGTGCTCACAGTTATTTTTACTTAGGGAAAGAAATCCTTGAAAGATGGACTATTTGAAATAATTCATCACCTTCTATTGACCTGTAGCTCTTACCTCATGTGGAGTGACTAATTTTAATTTTAGAAAAGATTAGTGTTTAATATCTGTATTTTTGCAATTTACTTGTAACTACTATTTTAATTGTACTATTAATCTGATGCTCCATCAGACTTCTGTTTAGTGGAATAAGTAGATAGCCACACTAGAGAAGAAATCACATAATGGTACAGCATCGCTCTGATTTTCTGTCCAGCAAAAGCGTCATTTCTAAATGTGCCAAATATTTTACATGGCAGTGCTAGAGGCAAGAGACCAGAGTTTGAGGATGCACAGCTAAAACTCACTTCATGTGTCATAATCAGAAAGGTAGGATGGATTCTAGTATGAGTCGTTATGCAATATTACTCATTTTTAAAAATTTTTTATTAATTTATTCTTTTTACATCTCAATGGTTATCCCATTCCTTGTATCCTCCCATTCTTCCCTCCCCCCCCCCCATTTTCCCATTATTCCCCTCCCCTAAGACTGTTCCTGAGGGGGATTACCTCCCCCTGTATATGCTCATAGGGTATCAAGTCTCTGGTCTCCCACTCATTTTATTCTCATTAGCAAATATGAATATTATTTGATGTGCTTTAATCTCTGCTGACCGAACTATAGGATATTTCAAAGACTGGTTTCCTTAGGAATTTTAAGCTCCCAAGGTATTACTCACCATGCATGTTGTCATCATATCAAATTGATTGCTTTGTATAATTTAGATGAAAAAGTCAGTGGAGTCAGTTATTCTAAGGTAAAAAGAAGTCAATATATCCTGAGGTTTCCCAGAGCCTTAAATTAGTTGTTACTGAACATGGCAATAATACTTACAATTTGATAATGCACTTGGTTGGTTAGTTAATATTCTCCCTCTTGTAAAAGTAAGATGAATTTCTCTTGTTTTAGACTCTGAAAAGTGGATTTAAAACAGAATTACAGATTTATGGAGATGACTCAGAGGTAAAAAGTTCATGCCACTCTACCAGAGGTCCCATGTTCACTTCTAAACACATCTTAGAGGCTCATAACTGCTTTTAACTCTTGCACCAGGGGATCCAACTCACCATTCTGGACTCTTAGGACACCTTCATTCACATGATTATACCTCCCCAAAGACACACTTATACAGATGATTAAATTATAAATCACAAAAATAAATTAAAAATGAAATAGTTACCTTAGCATACAGTTATTTTGAATAATTTAAAAAACATATATTTGCCAATTTATCATGCAGATTTATTATCTGAATTATATTGAAAAGTAAGAGAATTATTTTATGAAGATAGTGAAAAGTTTGAATCTTTAACATTTGAAGACGTAAGGTAGGACTCCTTGGAAAGGAAAAAGTCTTCAAAGACATATGATCAGCGAGAAGACATAATATCATTCCCATTTTGTAGTGTCATTAAAACTAATGTTATTTTCCTTTATGTCATGTAGGAAAATTTACCTTAGACAATCTCAAAACATGCTTAAATATGAGATAATTTAATAAGTTTAAAAGATAAAACAATGCCATCAAAGACATTTGGGCGATCAATTGTCAACAAAGTCAGAAAAGAGTATCACTCAGTTTTCTGAAGCGCATGTCATGGATGTGTCCTTGTGGTGAGAAACAAGAATCCAAAAGTTTATCTCTTGAAATTTCATTGCATGAGAGATGCTAACAAGTATCTCACAGAGGCATTCCCATCCACATTGAAGGAATATTAGATGTGGTTGGTGTCTTTTCTAGTCACTGAAATCACTTGGCTTCATAATACTTGTCGTTTGCTCAGCACTTCATTTCCAAGGAGCTCACTTGGGAAATCCCACTTGGCTCAAAAGTCTTTGTTACTACAATAGTGAGGTACAACCATGAGTAATGTTTACCTTTAGTAGAGCTGACTCACAAATCCCTTGTCTATTTTTATACGGTGCTCAGTAACCATTGCATAAAGAGAGAACTGATGTGTCCCCAAAAGGCTCAATAGTAAATTTATAATAAATAGGGCTATTTTTGCTAAGGAAGCCTAAGGGTTTAGTCAGTTTTGATTCCTTTAAATAACTGCCTACTTGTTTAAAGTACAGGCTGAATTTTTGAAACCTACATACATCTTGTAACTTGTTTTCATTTTTGGTTTTGAAGACTTATTGCTATACACAGATGTATGCATGCACACACACAAATGTATATGAGAGTGAGAGAGAGCGAGAGAGAGAGAGAGAGAGAGAGAGCGAGAGAGAGAGAGAGAGAGAGAGAGAGAGAGAGAGAGAGAGAGAGAGAGAGAGAGAGAGAGAGAGAGAGAGAGTTGTGTATACAGTATGTAGGTGCAGGTACCTTCAGAGACCAGAAGAAGACATTAGAGTCTCTGGCATCAGTGTGACAGGAAATCCTGAACAGCTTGATTTGGATGCTAGAATTCAACTCTGGTCCTCTGTAAGATCAGCAAGATCTCTTAAGGGCTGGACCATCTCCCCAGCCCTAGCTTGCTTTCTGCATAGGCTAGCTTAGTAACTTGAGAACTATAATATCCCCATATCTGAATAGGAAATGTGCTCTGTGAGTGGCACTACTTATGGTATACTTAAGAGGGAAGAACAAAAAAGAGTAGGGGTGATAAGAATGACTAACAAAATAACACATTCAACTTAGTCTTACTTATGAAATTTTACACAGAAATAAAAATTTTAGAAATCTTGGAGATTGAATTTCCTTCCCATCTTTTCACTGTCCACTAAAACATCAACAGTCTCAAGAAGTTCTGAATAGAAACTGTTTAAATTTGTTAACAGGAAATTAATTAGCCTAGGAACCCACATCCATCCTATCTTTTTCTGCTTTAATTGTTGTCTTGTAATGCTAGCACACATTTCAAAAACTAATACTATAGAAACACTAAGTAGCTTGATATTTTTAAAGAATAAATGACTTTCTGTGTTATTTCATTCAAACTCCACCCATAATAAGTCATTCTGCATTATAGTGAGAACCAAATTCCTTTCCAAATATGTTGATGCTGAGTGGGTTCTTCAGCATCTGCAGAGACAGTGATAGGTTCTATGGATGGCCTTGTTGCATGTTCTTCTTATGTGCAGCAGCTTATACTTAACATGTTTTGGTTTTCATAGCAATAGGGCACACTCATTTGGGATCCTAGAGTTACCTGGCTGCATAAGATTATAAGTTACCCTCAATGGAAATCATGAGCTAATATTTCCCAGAGATTACAATGCAGTTCATTGTCCAGGGCACAGTCTGCTCTGCAGGTAGCATTTACTCCCATTACAGATTTAATTTGAAGAGCTGAGTTCAATTGCATACTGTACTGGCCCCAGAGTTGAAATTAATTTTCTAACACATCCCATTTAAGCAAAGGATGTTTCAAGTACATCTATTAAGCAATGACATAATTTATGGAAAATTGATATCTATTTCTCTTTAGGTTCTAACTCATTATGACACTTAGAGTAGCTTGTGTCTGAAATGCAGCAAATAACTTCTCCATTTGCCATAGGCATCCAGACATAATTTTGACACTGCCTGGTCATTTTTTAGATTTATATATTGCAATATTTTTAAATTCCTTCAAGAAGTCTATAGCTATGCATTGTTTCATTGGTCCCAAATATTCATTAGTGAATTCTTTTATCATATATTCACTACCCTTCGGTTTTATGTTTAGCTACTCTTTTCTTCCCAGTGTTCTCATTTCATTATATTTCTTTCTAATAAATTTGCTTTTGCTATCATAAGAAAAATATTTGGGGCTCTCTTTTTGTCGCCCAGCTTATGTTCAAACTGTTATGGCCCTTCTGCACATTTTTCAAGCTCTTGGAGAATCTTGAGATGTTAAATTTGAATAGCAAAAGACCCTATGATCATTTTAAGAAACAATATGCCCCACTCAGTTGAGTTTTGTGATTGCTGATGATGTAAGATTTCTGAGGTGATTTCTCACATTCTGCTGCAGTCTTGGTGTCTACTTCTATCCTCTGTTTTGATTATTAATATATGGTCAGAGAAGTTCTATATTTTATTTTCAATTCTTTCCAGAATGCACTTCATGAAGCTTCCACTGAAACCTTGTTCTTCTTGCGATTCTTGCTGCCCTCTTATATGACATGGCATGTGATGCCTTCATTTATAATGATGTACTTCCACATTTATTTTTCAAGTTTATTTTAGTCTTCCCCGTTATACCACTCTCCCACTGGTGAAATTTTCATTTTTTTCCATCTTAAATGATTTATTTTCCTTTCTGGCAGTTTGCCACTCCAAAATCATTCTCAAAGGTTTACATATCTTGACACCATTTTGTAACCTTCGCTGCCTGGTTATCCAGTAATGTTATAGATTTTCTTGGTATTAGAAAAATTAACTTTGTCTAAGGAAGTACGATAGATTGATTCTCTGTTTTTGAGGTAAAACAACTTAACCAATATGAACTTGATGAAGGAAGGATTTAGCCTGTAGGTTATGGGATGTCATCTAGGGAAGCCAAAGCAGGAACTCTAGACAAGAGCGGAAACAGATAGTGTGTCTTGATTCCTCTAGCTTACTTTTAAGTCTTTCATATACAGTGCTGAGCAACCTGCCCAAGAATGGCATCACCTATAATGATCTAGATCCTCTTTCACCAATTAGTAATCAAGAAAAAGGAAAAGCTAATATAGGCAATGCCTGAAATGAGGGTCTGTCTCCCCAGGTATGCCAAGTTGACAAAAAAGACTAACCACTCCAGCAATCAAAAGTCTGCATTTTATAGCTCCCCTGTGTCAATTCTAATACAAGAAATACCTTTTATCCTGATCTTAAAATAACGTTTCCAAAACATTATTGAAATAATATTAAATCATACAAAGCTTCAGATGTAGTATTTTATTGGAATACATATAAATGTATACAAATCTAATTGTGAATACTATTGGACACTTCCTGTTGTTTGAGTTCAAGGCTAAAGAATACTAACAGCACAAAGCAGTGCAGTGTTGCCCTTATGTCCATTCTCTTTGTTGGATGCTGTTTTCATATTCATTTGTTTTTGTTATTACACACTTCAGGCACTTAGGTTCAGTGGGCTATGTAAGTAATTAAAAAAAGATTTTTCTTCAGAATATCCTGACAATGCAAAATATAATGATTTAAATGAAAGAGCATGGTAATATGTTTTAACCTTGAGGTGGCCTCAAACTCTTTGTTCTGTAATGTGCAAACATCCGGGCAGTTTGTAATATCAACTACCATGTAATTAGCCACTTTGAAGAGTTTGCAAATTTTTCTCCCTCTAGTATGTTTTGGACATTTTAAAATCTTCACTGCTTAAATAGAAATCTTTTGGATTAGGCTATTTTCTTTTTCCCTGTTTTGCAGTTTTTCATTTTTACCTACTGTCATCTGTTTCTAAAGGAAGCAAGAACTTGGGGTTGGGTAATACAGTTAGCAATACAATTCATCTAGAAACTTATATCTCTTACCTTTGTATTCTAAGATGTAAAGTTCTGAAATAATCCTGGGTTCTTCAAAGTGGTTTTATAGGTAGGAATGATTCAGTTAATATTCAATAATCTTATCTAAGGAATAAAAACACTTCCTTAATATCACCATGTAATCAAGGAGCGGGTAAGTATAGTGCCCTTGGGAGGTCCAGTGCTGAGTGTGACTAATCCTGAACTCCACAAGGAAGCAAGACCAGTTTGCAGATCTCTAGACATTTTGATGTAGCATATTTTGTCATGCCTCTATTATGTTCATATCTTAGACAAATAGTTAACTATAGATGTTAAAAAGAAGAGCACAGTGGCTCAGATGTATTAGGGGATTGGGCAGAGTATAAAATGCACACTAATTTAGCATGGTAAGAACAAAGCTAATAGCAGAGGTGGGCAACTGACATAGTCTGGCCATGAAAATTAAGTGTAACCCATTAAAGTTTGCAAAATTCTGCCTTTTATGGGCTGAGGTTTGGGGCTCATGGGGCTATAGAGAAATGAGAAAACTTCAGGAGGAAAAGCCTTATAGATGGAAAAGCTATATCATTATTAGTGAACCTTTGGAGGACGTTGTGGGACCACAGCACCTCCCCTTTCTTTCTTTTTACTTTCGGGATCCCATGAAGTGAGAAGGTAGCTCCATCTTGCTGCCTTGTCATGGTATACTTTCTAATCATAGATCCTAAAACAGTAGTGACAAAAAAATGATAAATTGAGATATTTCAAACTCTGAGCCAAAATAAACCTTTCCTCTTTTTATGTTGTTCTATCTCAAGTATTTGGTATAACATCTGAAAGTTGACCAATACAAATCATATTACACATACGTAATATTGCCCCTGGATTGTTCCAAGAGATTTGGGTTCTCTCATGGTAGGCCATGTTCCATCACACATTATTGTTTCCTATACATACTTAATAAATGGTCATAGATGCAGAACAACATCATGGTTATTGCCATCAAAGACACAAAGTTGGGTATTGGTATTAAAAAACTGCAGCAGCATTTGTGATGTATTACATAGAGCAATATATTTAATGGAGATGAAAAAAATAGATAATACATGGGAGACTCTTGTCATGAATCCCATGTCTGGAAAAAAGTAAGTTCTCAGTAAATATTAACTTCTGCATGAAATGTTTATAAATGTTGTTCTGAGAGAAAATGTCACTCTAAAAGAAGGAACATCAAATTGTGTTTTTGAATAATTACCTTAGTGAAATGGGAAGGCAATCAAGGACAAAAGCAGGGACTCTTGCATGGAAGAGAGCAAGAAAAGCAGAAAACAAAGGCAGAGAAAGTAGCACTCCTCAATAAAGAACAATGGGGCCTACATGGAAAAGAAAGAAGTGACAACTCTAAAAACAGGAAACTTATCAGTGTGTGATAGCTAGTTATCCTTTACTAGGCAGATGGTCCTTGTTTGTACCCCTGTTTTGTAATGGAACTTCCTGTCTAGTATAATTTAATCAAATTTGTTGAACATTTGTTAAAATTGATGTTTTTTTCCAGGTGTGGTAGCATATGCCTTTAATACCCAGCTCACTTGAACCAGAGGCAGGTAGATCTCTTTGAGTTCCAACCCATCCATGGTTATATAGTAAGGCCCTGTTTCAAATTCCCTTAATTAGTTTATTTGCTTTCTTGTTTTCTAAGTAAAAATCAAAGTATGTGTGTGTGTTTGTGTGTGTGTGTGTGTGTGTGTGTGTGTGTGTGTGTGTGTATTTATCACCATTGCTCAATGATAAATACTGCTAACATTGTGAAATACAGGAGCCATTCATTATTTAATTGTTTCCTATTCTCTGTCTCTCTAGAATTTTGTTTATTCTTTATTCCCTTAATTTTTGAACACATTTTTCACCTTAGAATTCTCAATAATAAATTCACTTGTAAAATTTTAGAACTCCAGTATCATGTCACTGATTGTAGACCATCACCTGAACTCTAGTGGACTCATTTATATAAGACTTACTTATTTTTATTCTATGAGTAAGAGTGTTTTATCTACATTTATGTATGTGTACCATATGTGGGCCTGGTACCTAGGGAGGTCAGAAGAGGGCACTGGATAACTCAGAACTGTTTGTAGATAGTTGTTACCTACCATGTGGGTGTTGAGATATCTCACTGACCCATTAACAAGTATTTATATATTAAATAAATTGATTTCATGTACCTCATCATGGCGTTTTCTCTTATATTACATATGTGTAAGTCTGATTCTAAAATACAATGCCATAAAATATAAACATTATATATATATATATATATATATATATATATATATATATATATATATATATATACATACATATGTATATTTCTTGAGAATACCTAGACAGGATAGGCTCCTGGGAGATTATGAGGGGGAATCTAGCTGAGACTCCTAGTAGCAGGGATCATAGAGACTGAAGAGGCCCTTAACTAGAGATGACCTCTAGTGGAAAGAGGGGAGCACCAATTCACCCATAAAATCTTTGACCCCAAATTTATCCTGCCTACAGATGTAGAGGGACAAAAATAAAGATTGAAAAGATGTCTAACCAATGCCTGGTCCAACCTAAGACCTACCTTGTGGGAGACAGCCAAGCCCTGACACTATTAACAATATTCTTGCTATGCTTGCAGATGGGAGGCTAGCATAGCTGTCCTCTTAGTGGCTGTACCAGATGGGCAACTCTGTCCTCCTATGGGTCCCCTACTAATGAGAATGGGGGCTGACTCTGACATGGACTCTGTTACCTGCTTTTCGATCATATTCCTCTGGTGGGGTCACCTCACCAGACCACAAGGGAAGAAGATGATGTGACTTGATATGCTGTGGTGGGTGGGTAGGGGAACTCCCAATCTCTGAGGAGTACAGTCATGGAGGGTATAGGGGAAACAGAGAGGGAGGGTGGGGCCAAGAGGAGAGGAGGGAGAGGGCTATGAGTAGAAGGTAAAGTGAATAATTAATTTTTAAAAAGAGAATACCACATATATTCAATACAATCCAAATTTCTCCTCTATATCTCTTTGAACTATGCCATAGTCCAAAGAGAAAGCCTCCCCTTTTAACTTCATGTCTGTCTTTTATTATATATCTCACTGAGTTCTATTAGTGATAAACCTTCACTGAAGTGTTGGGCTGAGCAATTACTGAAGCACTGCCAACCTATTAGGAGTCAAAACTCCAACAAACATGGGCTATCTTTCCTGCCACCATATTTAACTGCCAATAGCTTCTCAGCTAGTGGTAGAGCCCATGAGCTTCTCCTCCATATGTGCATTTGCATGTCATTTGATTTTCTTGGTAGGCTTTCAGCAATTTATAGGCAAGGAAGCAGAAGCAGGAAGTCAGAATGACCTGACAAGCATAAGAGTTCAGTACTAAGTTAACACAGACGCAGAAAGACTCATATGGTATATACTCACTTATAATTGGACACAAGCCCAAAGGGATGTCCCATGAAAGCCTTCCTTTACCAGGAGATTGAGATAGATGTAGGGACATCCTATTGGAACTCTAGGTGAGAGAAGTATGGGAGGATGGGGAAATAGAAGGATCTAGAGGGTTATAGAAACCTACAAGAAGAACATCATGACAGGTGGATCTGGACCCAGGGGGTTCTGCTCAGGCTACTGCACCAACCAAGGACAATACATGCAGTAAACATTGAACCCTTGCTCAGATCTAGCCAATGGACAGGACATTCTCCACAGTTGTGTGGAGAGCTGGGACTGACTCTGACATGAACTCTGGTGCCCCTTGTTTGACCACTTCCCTTTGGTGGGGAGGCCTGGTGGCACTCAGAGAAAGGATAAGCAGGCTACCAAGATGAGACTTAATAGGCTGTGACCATATGGTGGAGGAGGAGGAGGTTCCCTGCTGTCACAGACCTAGGAGAAGACAATAGGGTGAAAGCGGGAGGGAGGGAGGAATGGGAGGATACAAGTGAAAGGAAAATGGTTGAGATATAATCTGAATAAATTAATTAAATAAAATTTTTTAAAACTCGATTCTCTCCTTATGTTCACACCACAGGTTTAATTGCTGTGTAGTGTCACATGAGGAACGAGAAGGAAAGTTATCTTTTACATCTCTCCTGAAATAGACCTTTGTCTCCCAAGCAGGTTTGAAGGAGCTGGCACTCTTCCCTGGCATCCCTGCCAAAAGAAGTTCAGAAAGAGGTCCAGCCTGTAGCGTTGGCTGCTCCACTCCTTCTGTCAAAAAAATGTAATCATACACTGTTTACCAAGCCTAAAGTAGCGCCTAAGATAGCCTATAACGAAGCCAACAGAATCATTATAGCCTGGTCATCTTAATTTTCCACTGGACTCTACTGTAGAATCATTTGGGCATTTAATGAGATTTCTAAGGCTATTTAGCAACTGATCAGTGAGGGTGAGCCTGTTTAAAAGCTGGGTTTAAAATGCAGTCTTGGTGTTCTATTATTTAAGTAGTTTTCAAGATCTTGGTCTTAGAACGTCAGTATATTTTGATATCCTCTGAGAGATGTGAGTCCTTCATTTACCTGTGTCACCTATTAAGGCAGAAACTGAATGGGCTCAGAAAACTGAATTACTGCCTCACCCTGCCTGCTACCAGAGATCTGAATATGTGTTAGCACACAAAAAATGGTTCCTGAGACATAAACACCCATCTGGGGATGGCTGCACTTCACAGTTGTCAAGTCAGGCCCAAGTGTGTGTGTTGAGAAGCAGATCTTAATTCATTGTCTGAAAATGGAGCAAATTACTTTTGATACATTAATGTTGAGTCTATTCTGTCCCTTTATTAGAGAAGTTAGGCCCTTCTATATTTAACCAAAAATACCTTCTCGTGGACCAAAAAGTGAAGGTCTTTAATTTTCCACAACACATGAGGTTTTTTCTTCTGTGAGTTAGAAAAGAAGTCTACAGTAAAGGCATTGCTTAGTTAACTAACTCTTTTTAAAATAAAGTGTGTGTGTGTCTGTGTGTCTGTGTGTGTGTGTGTGTGTGTGTGTGTGTGTGTGTGTGTGTGAGAGAGAGAGAGAGAGAGAGAGAGAGAGAGAGAGAGAGAGAGAGAGAGAGAGAGAGAACATGAGAACATACATATGACAGCTTCTAATGTCCATATTGACCTATCACCTTGTTTAAGACATTACCTCTTACTGCTCACTACTTTGTATGTCAAGTTATCTGGAGAATAAGATCCCTGTGATTATATGGTCTGCACCTCCCATCTTGCAGTAGAATCACTAATATGACAAGTAGACACTTGTCACCCTTTACAGGGCATTAGGGAATCTGAACTCAATTCCTCACGATTACAAGCAAGTATTTTTACTCACTAAGCCACCTTGCAATTTTTTTCCTATTAATTTTTATTACTTTTAAAATAGGCTCATATATATATATATATATATTCTATATGGTGGTATGTGCAGGTGAATGTAGTACTTGCAGAGACCAGAAGACAGCATTAGATACCCTGTGGCAGCAGTGACAAGTTCTTGTTGGTCACCACATGTGGGTGCGAGGAACCAAACCTGTGGACTTCCGGAAGAAAAGCAAGTGCTGTTCACAGTGACACATCTCTCCCGCCACCCTGAGCAGAACCTTTAAAGATTTACTACCTCTTCCAGCATTCCAATAGCTAGGGACATTTTGGAGAAGCAGGGCAAAAGACTCCATAGTAACCCAGATTTAAGTTGTATTTTGCTGAACTCTGTACCAATAAAAAAAAAAACGATCAATTCTGAATCCTTGGCAGATGCAAACAGTTGTTTTCTTTCTTTCTCCCTTGAAGCCATTCAAGGACAGGCCATACTTTGAAGATTTGCTTTTTCTAGGGTTGAGTTAAAAATTGCCACACATGAATATTTCATTTTCCCTTGTGGAATAATTCAGGTAGTGCATCCTGTTTAAAGTTTAGTGCCAGGAAAAAAATTGCCTGTACTGATTACCCTGGTGTCAATCTTGTTTGTTTTCTAAAACTAGGAAGGCCAGGCAGTTATACATAAAAGTAAAAATCTCTTCAGAATATCAAATTTGCTTGTTAACTGATTCCTTTTTTGTATCCAATTGTGACATCAGTCCATCTCTTTGGAGGCCCTAATTTCAGTCTTCTCAGTATCCATGCTGGTTACTATGTACTTCAGAGAGCTTTCGTTTGACACTGTGATCACCTTCCTCAGCTCATTTGACAGGGGATGCCTTCTTCTGTATTACTGTACTACTTTATTTCTACTTTGCCTTTTGCTATAAATTCCAAATCTCAGGTTAATAATTGATGTGATCTAAATTTTATGCTGGCATCAATTGAATGCATTTCTGAAATATGTCTCAAGGAAAGCACATTAATGCGTGCACTCACACACATAAACACACAAACACTCACACTTTTCTCTAGACACTAACAAGATGTGTCTTCAAAATAAAACAAAAATGTTATACAGATACAGAGTAGTTTCTTTATGAACAGGGTGTTTTCAAAAATCCCCAGTCAGCACCTGAAAGCACAGCTGGTTCTGAGCCCTATGTCTTCTATATTTCTTATCCATGTACATTTAACTTATAAACCTCAATAGCAGGAGTATAACAGTCATAAGAATCAAGTAGAAGAATGTAGTGTCATAAAATTGCCACTGTCACTAGGTTTGTTCTTTGAGGGCCAATAGTAAGTTGGTATATTCATATGTAAGTGTCAGAGTGGCACCACAGTCAACGTGACAGTCAAGATGGCCATTAAGTGTTTGATTGCACAAGGCAATAAATTAGTTTGCTTTTCTGGTTGCCGTGACAAAAATTTCTGAAAACAGCAATTGCAGAAGGAAATGGTTGATTTTTTGGCAAACCGAGGAATAGTCAGTCAGTTGTAGCAGAGAAGGCATGATCTCAGGAGCGTGATGCACCTGGCCACATTGTATCCACACTCATGAAGCAGAGAGCAAAGAATAATAGTGCTGATGAATGGATGCTGTCTGTTTGCCTGTGTGTCTCTCTGGTACATTTATGTGTGTTCACACCTGCGTGTGAGTGACTATCTCCGTATATGAGTGTGTGGAGGCCAGAGATTGGTCACGTGTTGGTCTTCATTACTCTCCTTTTCAAGATGGCTTTTTTCACAGATCCTGGATCCCACTAGTCTTCTTTGTTTGCTTGATTGCTTTCTTTCTTTTCTTTTCTTTTCTTTTCTCTTCTTTCTTCCTTCCTTCCTTCGTTTCTTTCTTTCTTTTTTCCCCTTTCCCCCCATATTTCTCTGGCTGGAGATCCCTCACAATCTGTCTGACCGCTACATTTGTATCACAGTCCTGGGCTTATAGATGCTCTGGCAAACCTGGCCTTTAAAGGAGATGCTGAAAATCCAAACTCAGTCCTCATGCTTAAGCCTCATTTCAGGCAACCTGGGCAATGTCACCCGAGTAGTGTTGACAACTGCATTTACAATGGATCTTTTAATTATACTTCAGGAACTTCCTCACAAATGTGCTCAGAAGTTTTTTCTCATGATAATTCTAAATTCCACCAGTTTCACCTATCAAACATGGCTAGTGGCATATAGAGTGTGGAAACCACAGGCAGAAGAGTCATTATGTCCTGGGTGGGATGAATGTGATGGTGGGGGCAGACATTAGACTCCTCGGAATAATGTGTGATCTTGACCATGTAGATATTTATTTGGGAATTTTCCATTCTAGTCTTCCAGGTTCAAAAATGGAAAAACTAAGTGTTGTTAAAGGATGACTAATATATACAGAGATAAAGGTTTTATCTCTGCATCCTGATTTCCATTAGAACTTTGCATTGACATTGGCTGTTTGTCTTCCTGGAATTCATAAGCTCATTGAGAGCACGGCTTATATTATATCCATGGCTAGAATCTTAACATGTAGAAATTAAAGAAGCCAGATATTCAAGGATGTCTAAGTAACAAGAATGAAATTAAAAGAGTTCTTCTAGATCACAGACCAAAAATGAGCCTAGCAAGGTTAACTTACTAATGAGGCTCTGAGGAGGAAGAAGGCTACAGAATGGGCATAGGTTTACTTCTCCTGACCTTAGTGTTACACTGGGCAGGAGGGCTGTACAGGGCAGGGACTGTATATGATGTGTAAGCAAATGTCAGAGATGGAATACAGATCTGGCAGGCTTTATGAGTAGAAAAGTGACGAATGGTAGTCTATGATTCAAAGCTTACTCTAACAATTGGACCACAGGAATTGACAAATTATTGGCTGAAAAAATTGAATAGTTGGGTGAGGGCAAGACCTGAGTTTAGAATTCTAGCACTCTTTTAAAAGCCAGGTGTGTGGGAGAACGTGCGTCTGAGAGCCATCCTTGAGGGTAGGAGATCCTGGAGCTTAATGGCCAGTCATTCTAGAAGAAATTGCAAGTTCCAGGTTCACTCAGAAATTCTTTCTCAACAAATCAGGCCTTAGATCCATGAACTGTATCATATGGTAAAGGCACTTGCCACCAAACCTGATGGCCTGAGCCCAGTCTCTATGATCCACATGATGAAAGGAGAGAATCAACTTCTCCAAGTTCTCCTCTGGCCTTTACATGTGTGCTATAACAAGTAAGCACGAACATGACAACAAAAACCATGCATACATACATACATACATACATACATACATACATACATGAATGCATGCATACATACATAAAAATAAAATGAGGTAGAGCTAGAGGAAGACAAGCCACGCATATGCCTGGTCTCCATTTGTGCATGCAGGAATGAGCACATTCATACACACACACACACACAGACACATACAAATGAAATAAAATACTCAATACAAGTCTATTGTAAATGATGACAAAGTCTGGTCCTCAGACTAAATGCAACTCATAACCTACTTTTTATGACATTTAAGCCAATATAATTTTTTATAAACGTAAAGGCTTACTCAAATGAAGTGGAATGCATAACAGAGCAGTTCTTTGCCCTCAAAGCCCACCCGCTAAATAATTCAGTGACTAACTACCCAGTTCCAGAGAAAAGTGAATACCCAGCCAATTAAGGTGGAAAAGGTAGGGAATTATGGGTAAAGAGCGCAGAATAGAGACCTGCTTGGGTGTGGAGATGGGCAGTGATTCCCATTTCAGCAGCTACCACACACTTAATTTCTCACTAGTGTGGCTCTGCCTGTTTTTCCTGGAGGATTTTTCTCCCACCTGGGGATAAAGGGGCTCAGCCTCCTTTCTTCAGATGGTCCCAACACTCAGCAGTAGGAGCTCATCTTTGCTGCACCCAGCTACCATCCACTGCTGCTTAACAGGCTTGGCTTTAATGTGTTGCCTATTGGACCACAGCTTGATGGTCACTTCCTCCTATGTGGAAACACTTGTTCCTATCTACAGGAAGCTGAACTTTTTGGCTGAGTGCTCCAGTCCTAGAAAGCAATTTCCAAGGCAGCCATTTCTGCTCCAGAGAATCTTACCTGTGGCTCCTAACTGCAATAGGAGAGTTCAATGATTGCTTCCCGCAGCAACAAAATGGAAATCATCTTTTGGAAATGTATTTATTAAATACATATATATATCAATATATAGCATTCATGCATACTGCATATATTTATGAACATATATGTGCATCATAGACACATAACTATATTCCACAAAGAGATTATTAGATAACAAGTCCTTTTTTAAAAAATATTGGTTTTTGTCCTTTCTGCCTTCACATCTTCTCTTTTTTTTTTTTTCTTTTATTTTTTTTTCTTCCTTTTTGTCTCTTCCTCTCTCCTTCACCTTTTTTATCTTGAGAATGCCTATGTACCTCTGGCTGTCTTGGAACTTGCTATGTAGCACAAACTGGCCTCAAACTTCCAGCATTGCCCTACTTCTACCTCCTAAGTACTAGGATTACAGGTAATAGCCTTTACATATGGCTTTGCCATAGATGTGAGTGTGTGTGTGTGTGTGTGTGTGTGTGTGTGTGTGTGTGTGTGATTTATACATCTTTCCACATGCATTTGCATGCAAGAGGTTTATGTTGGTGTTGTCTGCAGTCACTCTGTATCTTACTTTGTGAAATAGGGTCTCTCATTGAACCTGGAGCTCACTGAGGCCTAGGCTATCTGGCCAGTAAGCTCCAGGATCTGTTACTGTTCCTCTTCACTCCAAGCTCTGGAGCTTCAGCTACCCCACTGTGTCTGTCTTTTATATGCATGGTGCAGATCTGAACTTAGATCCTCATTCTTGTGAGGAATATACTTTACCGGCTGAGCCCTTTCCTCCAGCCAAGTTCTCTCTGCTTTCTCAGTGATCTTGTTTAGAATGTCTAGTTTTGGAATCAATCATGACCAGAGTGAAGAGGTACCAGTAGTCTGGTATTCATTTCATATTAAGAAGGCCTCTTGCTCCTTGACAAACTCAAAGCCATTCGCCAGTTATTTTCAGCATGCCTTCCTTCTCCTGCTGCTGGCCTAAAAGAATATTGTCTTAGTCAAAAATAAAGATTCAGACACAGATTTCAAAACAGATGTGCTTGATTTTAGATACATCAACTTCCTGGGTTTGCTTCCTATTTTTAAAGCCAGGAAAGACTGTGAGGTCTCTTGTTTGACCTAGTTTGGAAATGAGATCAGACAGTGCCTTCCCCCAGCATTTCCAGAACAATGTATTCTGCTGCCTGTGGACAATTCAGATCCACTAACAAGGTGCTTTGATTGTGCAAGTTCTGATTCTGGGTGTGGGACATGGCTCTAGGGACCATCATTTTCGAGCTTGTTACCATTTTGTAACTGCCCTTCCTGCTAGCATCTTATGGCTGTTTTAGTTTGTTTGGGTTTTTCAACTTGGTGAGGTCCAAAATCAGACAGCAGGCAGTATGGATGGAAACTCAGTGAGCACCTGCAACCCATTTGATCGATTCCCATGGGGACAGGCCAATTCCTCCAGCAATGGACAAGACGGCATCCTACAGATGCTATCTGGGGGAGAAATTGTTTTCCTGTTATTCACACATCATAATTTCAGTCAAAACTATCTTGAACCTGATCTCATTTCTGTGGAACACCAGTTTAGATTGGGCCCCTTTAGCCTCTGTTCCACCATCTGTATGTGTCCATGAGTTCTTTTTGTTTTCACATAGTATATATTTATCTTTGGAGGTAGTGGTGAAAAACTATCAGTAGTTTTTTTGTTTTTCTTTTCTTGACTCAATTAGTCATTTCTTCATTCTCTGTGGAGTTTCTATTGAACTCAGCAAGTCAAACTTGAGAAACAAATCCCTTTACCCACTGAGAATCTACCTGGCCATAGTCTACAGGTTTCCACAGTGTTAGACATGATTTTAAAAATCTATCAAGGATGAATTTTTCTTTAATTAACAGGGGTGTGTGTGTGTGTGGTTTTTTTTTCTGTTTGTTTGTTTGTTTTTTTTTTTTTTTTTTTTTGGTGTCAGAATTATTTGCTCATGGTTATATGTGTTAATATTCATGGAGACAGTCAGTACTTCCTCTGTGGATCCATTCTCCTTCTTAGAACCTTCACACTAATCACAGAGTCTGTGCCCATCTTTTCTCCCTTCCAAAGTCCAGTCTGCATCTTACCTAGATTTCTCATTACTTATTACTACTAGATAGTAAAAACATACTTCATACACAGTGGTACATCCATAACTATTTGTCAATTAATAAACCATCTTTTGTAGGCATTCCTCCAGTCATGGTTCTGTTCCTGTATTTACCCCATTTGTTATATATGATAATTTGTATGATAATTTAGTTACTTGGAAACTCATATTTGAAAATAATCATATTTTATCAGGTTCTGTTATATTTATATTCCAGGTCCATATTTTTAAATTTTATTCATCATAGATTTGTAGGCTTTTCATATGCTATTTATAAATATAATACCCTTCTCTGTAGCACAGACTAATCTTGATTTTTTTTTTCACTATAAAGCTCATTTTGGTTTTAAATTTGTGATCCTCCTGCCTCAGCTTTCTGAGTGCTGGAATTGTAGTCAGGAATCTTCACCTGGCTTAGGTTCCTGGAGTTCTAGAATGTCAATGCTAAGTTAATCAACTCAAGAGAACCAGGTGAGGCTAGACATTTGTAGAAGAGCCTGAATGATTCTGGAAATGAGGAACTTAGACTCATATTGGTCAGAAGTTCTCAAGCATCTTCATGCAGCATTCAATTAGAATGTTCTGGTAAGGTACTAGAGATTGTTTTATCACCACCTCACCATAAATATAATAAACAAATTCAACGAGAAAATGAGTTCTCTGAATAATATTTATCTAGATCCACAATATTCCATCAATGGAAGGCCCAGTGTATGTGTTATTTTCTGTCCAGTAAATACTTATTTTGCTTCCTCTCCCATCCCATCATTGCACTTGCTTCTTGAATTCTGTAAACAATTTCCAGGAGTTAGTGGACAGGGTGGTTATCCGTCACCTAGAAAAATGCTACTTTTATAGATGGTATCCTGAAACTCCCTGTTCTTGTGTAGAGATATAGTAATATAAATATTTATATACATAACACATACAGTTGTGCAAAGGTGCCCCTTGCCTCTCAGCTCTGCTTCTGTCTCTTGATCTGAGCGGCAGGTGACCCTGGTTTTTCTCTCTCCTGCAACTCCCGTTTCTCCCTTTATACTGCCTTCTTTCATAGTTTCTGCACTTGCTCTATGCACATCTGCTATTGAGTCCTTTTAATATGGACCATTCCTTTATGAACCACCCTTTCTGTCTTCAAAACCCCACACAAGCCTAACAGTCTCAGATGACCTACTTTCCCTTCACTCTTTACCTTGTAGAAAGGAGGCTCACTTTCTGCCCTGATCTGCGTGTCAGTGGTGAAATCAATTTGTATTTGTTTTAGATATTTTTCTAATTGTGATAAAATGCCATGGCCAAGGTAATTGTAAAACCAAGGTTTACTTGGCTTTAGAGTTCCTGAGGGATAAGAGTTCATCACCATCGTGGCAGAAAAGAATGGTGACTGAAAGAGCTGAGAACTCACGCAGAGAGCCATCAGCAGGAAACAGAGAGCAAACTTGGAATGAAGTGTGCCTATGAAACATCAAAGCCTTCTTCTCAGAGATATACCCATCCTTTCCCAAAAGTTATGTTTTGCCCCTCCTTCTAATTTTGTAATTACCTTTTGGAAGCTTTCTCTCTTTCCTTGTGTCTCTAATGCCTTCATGCTCTGTTCCCCTTGATTTGGTGCTGATGCAAGACAAAACCCACATGGCTATTCTCTCCATAAGCCATTGCGTATTATGTTCTTCAACAGTTGTTAGCTGTGACAGTTTCCTTCTAGGACAGTGGCCCTCAACAGGAAATCACAAGTTTTCACCCTCCAGGGGACATCTGAAAATATTTATATTTGTCAAATGGAAAAATACCTATTGGTATTTGGTAAAGGCTAGCCAAGAAAGTTGGTAAATGTCCTGTATTCTGCACAGAACAGTAGTTTGGCCCCAAGGTTGTCACACATGATGGTTGGAACATTCTTCTACAAAGTAGTATTCAAAAGTTAGGTGGCACCCAGAAGTTGCTCTTCAAGCTATGCATTTTGATACTGTATGGTGGTCGTATCACTTGACAGTCCTTTTATACATTTGATTTGTGAATATTTCCAGACATTCTAAATAAAAGTGCACAGAGAAATTGTGGGGTGGTTATATCTTATTTTGATGGAAATTTTGGAAAATGTCATCCAAGTCCAGGACTTCTGTGATTATAACATAGAAAAGTAATATGGACATCTTGTTAAAATGTAGAGTTTTTCATTTGGAACAGGATGAAAATCAAAGTTGTGATTCCTAAATAGGTTCCCTGGTATGGCCTGAACTGAGTTACTTGAGCTGCACTTGACATAGTGAGGCCCCAGAGCAATGACAATGATGATCACACATCACTGTCTCCTACGAGACCGGATGGCTGGCACATGCCAAGATTTGTATTGTTTACAAATTCCCAGGTGATACAAATGGTACCTAATACTCTGAAGATCAATGTGCAAAACACAGGCCTGGATTGCTCTATGTTCCAGTGTCCGTAAGAAATGAGCCCAGAGCTTGGCAAAGCTCTCAAAACTTTACCACATTTTTTTCTTCAAATGGGGTGGGAAACCTAGTAATCTGTATTTCAATGATGAATGCTCTTTGATGTGATACATGTATAAATGGTCTTGCATGACATTTATAAAACACTGCCAAAGGGAAAGATGGCATAAAAACAATGTAGAAAAGAGGAATATGTTTAGTTTGAAAAATGACAATAAATTATGTAGCTGATTATATGATCATTATATACTTCTGGCTGTTATCTTTGACTTATCCTGAGTCATTGCATAACATACAAATGGCAAAGAAAGGCTTTTATGCTGTTCAAAGGCAACAGTAGGTTAAAACTAGGACCAGAAATATTGCTGCGAAAAGTGATATTGTTTTCCCTTGGTCAGTCACCCGGCTTGTTCTGACTCCTGACTCTGTGTAATCACATTCTCTGTAGGAAATACAAGTTGAATGCTATTGCTGGCTTAGTGATGAGACATTATAGTAATAGTCACAGCTCTAGACTCCTGAATTGTGGAGATACAACAAGCATTGTGTGGCTATACTGCCAATGCAATTTCATACAATACAGCAGATCACCTGTCCCTTCAGGAGCAGGCAGTACTTATTCTTCTCAGTGTATCATGGGAACATTATGCCTATGAACTCAATATATTTTCTCAAGATCATGTAGTTAGTTACCATGGCAACTTAATTTTGTATTTACTTATATTTAATTTATTCACTTTACCTCCTGATTAATGTCCCCCCCCCCTGCATCATTGTCTCCTGATTTCACCCTCCTTCTCTCAATACCCTTCCTCTAGTCCTCAGAAACGGAGATCCCTCCTCCCCTATCATCTGACCTTAACCTATCAAGTCTCATCTGGACTGCCTGTGTCCTTTTCCTCTGTGGCCTGGCAAGCCATCCCTGCCAGGGGGAAGTGATCACCTAGTGGGCACCAGAGTCCATGTCAGAGGCATTCCCTACTCCCCATATTATGGGACCCACAAGGAGACTGTGCTGCCTGTCTACTACATCTGAGCAAGGGATTTAGGTCCACACCATGCATGGTACTTGGTTGGGGTATTATTCTTTGTAGCATCCCCTTCCCACCCCCTGGCCATATTTGTGGGCTCCATTGGTCTCTTTATGGAAATCCTGTCCCCTCCAGGTCCTCTTTTTCCCCAATGGTCCACCCAGAAGTTTGGTTGTGAGTCTCAGCCTCTCCTTCAATCCACTGCTGTAAGAAGTCTTTCAGAGGACCTCTATGGTAGCCTCCTGTCCTGTTCCTTCTCTTCAATGACTTCTGATGTCTATTCAACTTGCCCTTCTTTATGTCTGTGTATTGTAGTGTGGGTATCCTGTATTATGTGGCTAATATCTGCTAATAACTGAGTATATACCATGTGTGTCTTTCTAGGTCTGGGTTACCTCACTCAGGATGGTGTTTTCTACTTCCTTTCAATTGCCTGCTAATTTCAAGATTTCCTTGTTTTTAACAGCTGAATAGTAGTCCATTATGTAAATGTACCACAGTTTCTTTATCCATTCTTCAGTTGAGGAATGTCTGGGTTGTTTCCAGATTCTGACAATTACAAATAAGGCTGCTATGAACATAGTTGAGCAAATGTCCTTGATGTATAGTGGAGTGTCTTTCAGACATATGGCCAGGAGTGGTATTGCTCGGTCTTGAGATAGAATTATTCCCAATTTTCTGAGAAAGTGCCAGATTCATTTCCAAAGTGGTTGTATAAGTTTACATTCCTACCAATAATGGAGGAATGTTCCCCTGTCTCCACATCCTACTCAGACTGTGCTATCACTTGAGTTTTTGATCTTAGGCATTCTGATGGGTATAAGATGGAATCTCAGAGTGGTTTTGTTGTGCATTTTTCTCATTACCAGGGACACTGAGCATTTCTTTAAGTGTTTCTCAGCCATTTGATATTCCTTTGTTAAGAATTCTCTGTTTAGTTCTGTACTCCATTTTTAATTGGTATATTTTATTTGGTGGCATTTAATTTCTTGAGTTCTTTATATATTTTGGATATTAGCCCTCTGTAAGATATAAGTCTGGTGATCTTTTTCTAGGCTGTCCTTTTGTTCTGTTGACTATCCTTTGCCTTACAGAAGATTTTCAGTTTTATGAGGACCCATTTATCAATTGTTGATCCTAGAGCCTTAGTTATTAGCGTTCTATTCAGGAAGTTGTCGCCTATGTTAATGAGTTCAAGGTTCTTCCCCATTTTTTTCTCTAACAGATTTAGTGTGTCTGGTTTTATGTTGAGATCTTTACTTGGACTTCAGTTTTGTGCAGCAAGGTACTTTTTGTGCATTAAAGTAGTGTATTTGATTGTTTGCTTGTTTGTTTGTTTCCTTACAAAGTTGAGAATTGTTTTTTCAAGGCCTGTAAAGAATTCTGTTGGCATTTTGATGGGAATTGCATTGAATCTATAGACTGCTTTTGGTAAGATGGCCATTTTTACTATTGATCCTATTGATCCATGAGCATGGGAGATCTTTCCATCTTCTGATATCTTCTTCAAATTCTTTATTCAGAGACATAAAGTTTTTTTTTTTTTTTCATACAAGTCTTTCACATGCTTGGTTAGAGTTACACCAAGGTACTTCATGGGTTTTGTGGCTATTGTGAAGGATATTGTTTCCCTATTTTCTTTCTCAGCCTGTTTGTCTTTTGTATAAAGGAGGGCTACTTATTTAAGTTGATTTTTAATCCAGCCACTTTGCTGAAGGTGTTTTTCAGCTATAGGTGTTCCTTGGTAGAATGTTTGGGGTCACTTATGTATACTATCATATCAACTCTGGATAGAATTCTTTGACTTCTTCCTTTCCAATTTGTATCCCTTTGAACTCCTTTAGTTTTCTTATCATTCTAACTAAGACTTCAAGTACTATATTGAAGCAATAAAGAGAAAGTGGACAGCTTGTCCCTTCAGAAACAGGCAGTATTTATTGTTCTCAGTGTATCATGGGAGCATTATGCCTATGAGCGCAATATATTTCCTCCAGATCATGTAGCTAGTTAACATGCCAAAAAATGTATATACTTTGATCTATCACAGTCAATTTCTCAGAGATAGGAAGCAAGCATTTAAATATGCTTTGATGGAGCTGAAGTGATGGATTAGAGGTTAAATGTTGAAGATGCTCATGTAGATGACCCAGTTTCAATCCCTAATACTCGTATTAAGTATCTCACAACTGTCTATAACCTCATCTCCAGGGGCTCCTGTACCCTCATCTGCTTGCCAAGGGCACCTGCATGTACATGGTTTCCATAAACATATGCAGTCATACACTCAGAGGTATAAATAATATTTGAAATAAATTAAAAATATACTTTGAGACTTTTTAGTTGAAGCTGTGTTTCAACTATACGTTCTGTATATTTGAGAACTAAAGAAAATATTTTGGGGTAAATTTAATTTTCTTGATAAGAGTGGGCTATTAGGAACAGCTTTTAATCTCTTTTTAAATTAATTTTATTATCAGTTATTTTAACCGTGTAGAATTTTAGAATGTTCTTTGTGCCTTCCGTAGAGGATGTGGTATTCTTTGTACTCTATATTCTCCAGTAGTGTGTTCTGACTAGTTAAGAAAGTCTGCAGTCATCTTGTCTGAAATAAAGGTAATTTTCAGGATCTCTCCTGTTCTACGATACTAAGTGTTTTTCTTTTCCTGTCATCTGTCATCTTGTCTCACTAAATGCTGCATTTAGGGAAAATTTCACAGAGCCTTTTGTTATTTCAACCCTCAGTTTCCTACACCACAGTCAAAGCACAAAATATTTTAAAGGCACACCTGACAGGGAGAGTTCCTTTTGCTGTGCTGAGAAATAGCATTCCTTATTTTTCCCTTTATCAAAGATGTAATTACCTATCTTGAACACAGCCCCTAAACCTTCTGAGTAGGTAATGGAAACTGCCTTGACACCTGTGTGGGATGTTGAGCTTTGGAACAATTGTCATTTTCATAATCTGACCTTGAGCTATGGTTGCTTAGAGGACCACTGGCAGCTTCAAAGCTGATTCACACTGACATCTTTCACAATGTATTTGATTTTTGGGTCTAAATCCTCCCCGTTCCCTTCTTCTTTTCTCTCTTTATTTGATCTTTTCTCTTATCCCTTTCTTCATTTCTTTTCTGTTTTGTTTCTTCTGTTTGTTAGGACATATCTCACTGTACTACCCAGTACGGTCCTAGACTCCCATGCCCAGATTGAATCTAAGCTTTAAAAAACTTACTAATACTCTTAATATATTGGATAACTCTTAATATATTGGATACCCTATATTATGTTCTTACTTTTGTGCCCAGCAAGTTCATACTTCTGTATATTAGTAGTCTTGTTATCACTGTGAGTTTTGATTATGGTTCTTACATTCATCCAAATCAAGCATGGAAGACCTGCTAGATGGGACAATATGATCCCATGTTAAGGACTAGCCTTGTGAGAGAGAAGTGGTATTAGTGTCTTGAGGAGGAGAGGAGACAATTCTGTAGGGGAATTTCAATCTAGCAAGATGGCTGCTCTGGCAGGGGATTGTGTTCAAAGGCCTAGGTCTGTGTGATCTGGCTGGAATACACACATGCCCTTAGTACACACCTTTAGTCTCTCTTGCTGAAATACATATCCTTAATCCCTCTGGCTGAAATATAGACATTAAACACCTGTAATCCCTTTGGCTAGAATTTAGCATACATCTTTAATCCCAAACAGTTCTGTCTAATTGAAGGACAGACAAAGTAATGAATCAGAGAAAGATTTGATAGGATGAGTCAGAAATAGTATGTGCCCTACTCTTATGAGAATTGACAGGAAATTGAAATTACTTAGAAAAAGAGGAGAGAGAGAGAGAGAGAGAGAGAGAGAGAGAGAGAGAGAGAGAGAGAGAGAGAGAGAGAGAGTTTATGGAGACAGTAGAGTAGAGTCCGGAGTAAATTACAGTTTGGTGAAGTTCAGTTGAGTGCGGCTGAGTTTGTGAAGTTCAGTTCATGAAGTTCAGAGGCTGTGTTTTCTGTTTCCTGTTTCTTGTTTTTGTTTTTTAAAGCATAGCAATTCAGTGTAGCAGGGAGAAACCAGTTTGAATCAGTCAGCTTGGAGAGGAGTTTTGAACAAGAGAAGCTGTGTTAAACCAGGCAGCCAGAGTTCAGAAAGAACTAGAAATGGTAATCTTTTTTTCTTTTTTTTTTATTAATTTATTCTTGTTACATCTCAATGTTTATCCCATCCCTTGTATCCTCCCATTCCTCCCCCCCCCATTTTCCCATTATTCCCCTCCCCTATGACTGTTCCTGAGGGGGATTACGTCCCCCTATATATTCTCATAGGGTATCAAGTCTCTTCTTGGCTACTTGCTGTCCTTCCTCTGAGTGCCACCAGGTCTCCCCCTCCAGGGGACATGGTCAAATGTGAGGCACCAGAGTACGTGAGAAAGTCATATCGCACTCTCCACTCAACTGTGGAGAATATTCTGACCATTGGCTAGATCTGGGAAGGGGTTTAAAGTTTACCTCCTGTATTGTCCTTGGCTGGTGCCTTAGTTTGAGCGGGACCCCTGGGCCCAAATCTGCCTATCATATTGTTCTACTTGTAGATTTCTAGGACCCTCTGGATCCTTTTATTTTGCTGTTCTCCCATGCGTCTCTCATTTAGAGTCCCAATAGGATGCCTTCCCCTCTGTCCCAGTTTCCTGGTAAGTGAAGGCTTTTGTGGGACATGCCCCTTGGGCTAGTATGCAGATATAAGTGAGTATATACCATTTGATTCTTTCTGCTTCTGGGTTAACTCACTCATTATGATCATTTCTAGCTCAATCCATTTATCCAGAAATTTCGGGAATTCCTTGTTTTTAATAGCTGAGTAGTATTCCATAGTGTATATGTACCACAGTTTCTTTATCCACTCTTCTACTGAGGGACACTTAGGCTGTTTCCATGTTCTGGCTATTATGAATAAGGCTGCTATGAACATGGTTGAGCAAAGTTTCTTGTTGTGTGCTGGAGCATCTTCTGGGTATATTCCAAGGAGTGGAATAGCTGGGTCTTGAGGAAGCCCTATTCCCATTTTTAATCTTAATCAAGTTATTCTTGTCATCTGAAAACATTCTAGGCTTAGCTTAGCAGACAGGGGCAGGAAGCTGAAGCCTTCAAGATACAGGCTTGCAGAAGATTATATTACATGGAAGCTAAACACTTCCAGAATAGGCCTAGGGATAGTTAGATAGAAATTATTTGGGCACGGCCCAAACCATATATTAATAAAGCTTGGTCATGGCTCTCATCCCCTTACCTGAGGAAATAAAAACAATTTTTACACAATTCCAAAGTTCTCTAGGTTATAAATAAAAGAAAAGATAATTTAAACTCAATTAAGCAACTAAGAAATGCAATGGCTTCTACTTTTGATGAAATATCAAGTGTGGACAGAGATCAGCCTGGTGACCAGATCTCAAGCTCTGTGTCACTTGGTCCCACACCATCGCATAACTTCTCAATCCTTGGACAGGAAAACAATGATTGTGACAAGTCTAGGCTTGATAAAATTCACAGCAGAAGTAATTCTATTCTTCAATGTCTTTTTCTTAAGAACAAAGTGATCCTCTTTTCATGCCACAGCTAATAGTCTGACATACTTTAATAGAAATTTTCTATAATTTGCTACAATTGTTAGGATCAGCCAATTGTTTAACCAAGAATTTCATTACAAAAAAATTTTGGAACCAGTAGATTAAGCCCAGAATTCCCCAGGCCATCCTTGGCAAAGGAGAAACGGATGATCTTGTCCAGTTTGGTTAGGTACGTAGGTGAAGTCAGCATTTGCTAGAACATCAAAGCTATCACATCATGAATGATAGAAGCCATTTAAGGAACATTGCAGAAATGGGCTGAATCACAGCTACAGAGACCAGAGAAGGTCTTAGCAGATATTAGAAGCACTCTTCATATTTTTATTGAACAAGATTTGTCACTTCAGAATGGCAAGACACAGCATTCGTTCTTAATAGAATGGAAAAACACTGGAATGATTGCATTCATTATAGAGAGAGCTTTTTAAACATATGGATTTATGATCACCAAAATTAAAAGCTTTGTGCAAGGAAAAATATGAAATGTATGTTCTTTGTTAATGTATTGTGATTTTTCTGAGCTGTTTTTTATTTGTCAGTAAGTAATTAAGTGAAAACCCAAAGGCCTGACATCACATAAGTAAATAATTAATAGCTGTCTTCCCTTATGGGTGACTTACTTAAGTATAATATCTTTTTTTAATATTTTATTAATTTATTCATATTACATCTCAATTTTTAGTCCATCTTAAGTTAAAGGCTAGGCTCACAACCATAAATTTAAGTATAATATCTAAAAACAAATACAGTGGAGGGTAGTAGTGCAGGAGTATGACTATTACAATTACTAAAGGTGATAAAGACAAGAATATTAGAGTTTAGATGGTTGATAATGTTAGTTTCTCTCTGATCACTGATAGTTCAAGAATACTGCTTCCAAACTTCCTAGTTTCACAAGGTAATATCACATTTATATGAATTTCATTAACCCATCTCAGTTTTAAGAATCTTACTAAATGTAACAATCCCAAATAACAAGAAAGATTTGAAGTGCCTTGGGTTATGATTGGTGCCTTGATCTTTTGTCACATTGCCTTGTGTATCTCATGTCTTGAATTTATAAGCTGAGAAGGTATGTTTGGTGGGATTGTACTTCAGCTTCTTAGTTCAGTCAACTAAGTAACATGTAATTCTAGTGGCTCTTTCAGCAGGAAGTCAGTGTTCAACAGGATCCTTGGCTCAATGAGTGTCTGATTCATTCAAAACAATTATCAGAATGTGGATATTAAGCTGTGTCCCTTGTATTTAATAAACTTACATGTTTCCTTTGGGAAATGCTCTCTAGTATTAAAAATGACTGACTTCAATCTTTCTTTGATATGTCATATCTTTTAAGAATTGCACACCATTGAGAAATGTACCCTCAGAGTTCAGGAGGCAGAAAGGTTGTAAGAGTCAAATCAGATGGAGGACACCAGGAAAACAGAGACCTCTCAACCAACTAAGCAAGGTCCAACATGAGCTCACAGAAAGAGCAAGCATAGGTCCTACATGGGTCTGCACAAGGTCCTCTGCACATATATTACCAATATTATCTTGGTCATTTTTATGGGACTCCTGACTATGAGAACAAGTGGGTCTCTGATTCTTTTGCCTGCTTTTGGGACTCTTCCTCCTGAAGGGGTGCTGTGTCCAACTTTAATATGAAAGTTTTGCTTCATCATATTATATTTTACTTTGTCATATTTGGTTGTTCTTCTATTCTTTAAGACAGAAAAGGAATGGGTCTGGAAGGGAAGGGAGGTAGGGGGGGACTATAAAAAGGAGAGGGAGGGAAAACTAAAATCAGGACATATTGTGTGAGAAAGAGTCTATTTTCAAAAAAAAAAAAAAGGAAAAGATAAGAACTTTTACTAGGAAGGAAATCATATTCACTCTAAGTAATAATTCTCAAATTTAATAATGTAAAAACCCCTGGCCTCACAACGTTAACCTCCTTTGTTCCCCAGGACACATGACAGTGCCAACAATGGAAACAAGAAAAAATAACCATGCTGTTCCTGGGGTGCAAGACAGAAGAGGCTATCTTTATATCTGCTGAGCCTTTGTGAGGACAGCAATGGGAAAGAAAGCATCTGATAAAATTCCGAGGTGTTGGTGGCTCTCAGGACCCACCTCGTGACAATGCAATTATATCTGTTTTAAAGCACAAGGTGATGAAAAAGAAAAGGGGAGAAAAGCCGTCTTGTTTTTCACATGCTCTGGTGTATCCTGGCTTCTCAAAAATTAACTTTAAGCTAAGGGTATTTCAATAAAGGAGATAGTGGAAAAGATTTTTTTTTAATGCATGATTTTGTGTGTAATGAAGTGGGCATTTTTGAGTTTAGTTCATAATTATCCATAAGATGCTTGCATAGAAAATAAGAAAGCTAGCATGAAATTAATTAAATGAAATTTAAAAAGATAAGCAAATGCAAGGAAAACCTTTTTTTCTAAGGAGATTTATTATTATTATTATTATTATTAGTAGTAGTAGTAGTAGTATTGGATAAAAGTTGGCATGGGCTTCTGAGAGTCTATTTTAACAGCTGTAAATATTAGAAAAATGGTTTTGACTTTATCTGAGTGTTGAAAACACATGGGACAGTTAAAAATATTCAGATGTCTGAGATTTTGATTTTTAGAATTTATTGATTAACTGATCTCCAGCAAGGTTTGTACATTGGTGCTTTTTCACATTTTCAAGTGATATTTATACATAGCAAATCATTTCTCTGGAACACAAAGATTTCATTAATCCCTTTTTCCTTATCCCACCTTTTTTCCTTTCTGTTTGTAGTCTTTATTTTCACTTGCTGCCTCCTACCGTGTCTCTTTCTCCAGTCACTGCCTCAGTGGCAAAAGAAACTTGAATCAGCCAATATCTTAAGAGTTGACATCCATTTTGAGTTGATAGTCAATAAGCTGAAACTTAGAATAGTGAACATTTCAGATCAAATTCTACACAGCAATGTCTTCCAAAATCAAGATGACTGGATCAAATGGAGGATGTTTTTCTCATTCACTGAAGCCTTTGACAAACAGTATGTAGGAAGTTAATCTATGTAATAGAGGTGTGATGGTTTATGCTCATGGTCAACTTGACAGGGTTTAGAATACGCACAGAAACAAACAGCAGGGTTGTCTATGAAGGAGTTTCTAGTTTGGGTTATCAGAGAAAGAAAGACATACCTTAAATGTGATGATGTCGTCCTATGGGCCGGAGTCCCATGCCAACTAAAATGTAGAAACCAAGTTAGCACCAGCATTCTTTATCTTGATTGTGATTGCATACATTGTAATCAGCTGCATCAACTCCTACCTCCCTGCTTTTCCATCATGACATCTTCAAACTGTGAGAGATTTAAAAAAAAATCCTCAAATTGCTTTTGTCAGGTATTTTGTCAAAACCACATGATAAGTAACTGCTTGGAAAGAGTAGATGTACAAGAAATATTTAAATGTTTGGAAATAAAAAGGGCCAAAGTACTAAAATTGTTGCTGTCTTTCGAAGTCATAAGGGTTTTTATCTAGCTACTCAAAAATGCATTGAAGATGACCCATGCTGTGTTTAATATGTATCTGGAGTTAGGACCATGAACGAGGAACATAGTTATATAAAATTGGTTTCTTTATAAAAGAAGTGTTAGAAGCACAAAGGGGAAATGTTATTAAGTAGGTCATTGAGATTTGCTGGGCCTTCTATATTTAGTACAGCTTCCTTAAAAGCAAGTATGGCAAGGTGAAATAAGAAAGCATTTACAAAGAGCCATTGGAGCTCTTGATACCGACCTATTCATCCATGAACATTCTTAATAATGGGAAGAAGGGTTGAATATTTCAGCCACTATCTGACACATCTTCAGAGGGTTCATTTATGCATGCATGCATGATTTCAGACTACTCTTTTGAATGGAGATAATTCTGAAACAGGGAAAAATACATCCATTTTTGCTGAGCTCAGCATAGTTCTTGGTAATGGCTAGTGACATGCACACACAAACTGTGAGCTCAGGACATGAATACTAAGGCACATGGAGTAGTTATATTTTGATATGTGTTGGAGTTTGGTCTATCTCTGGTGGTACTTTGAAAAGTAGTGGGAATTATGAGGGAGCTTGCTAACTTCCACAGCTGGGTTCAGAGCTGAATGGGTTACTAGGAAATAGGGTCTAGTTGGAAGAAACAGGTCTTTGAAAACATCACTGGGGCCCAGGGGTCCTGCTCAAACTAAGGCACCAGCCAAGGACAATACAGGTGGTAAACTTTAAACCCCTACCCAGATCAAGCCAATGGTCAGAACATTCTCCACAGTTGAATGGAGAGTGGGAAATGACTTTCTCACGTACTCTGGTGCCTCACATTTGACCATGTCCCCTGGATGGGGAGACCTGGTGGCACTCAGAGGAAGGACAGCAGGTTACCAAGAGGAGACTTGATACTCTATGAGCATATACAGAGGGAAGAAATCCCCCTCAGGAACAGTCATAGGGGAGGGGAATAAGGGGAAAATGGGAGGGAGGGAAGAATGGGAGAATACAAGGGATGGGATAACCATTGAGATGTAACAAGTATAAATTAATTTAAAAAAAAGAAAACATCACTGAATGGATGTGTTTGTTTCTTAGTTGCCACAAGATGAGGAGCTTTGATCTGCTTGTATTCTGCACCATGTGTTCTGCAACAAAACAAGCTTGTAACCAACAGAGTTGTGTAACCATGTTTTTTCATCTTTTAAAATGTGACCTAAAGTTGCTTATCAAATAAGATGTGTGAACCAATATTGCTCTTCTTGAATATCATATGGCCTCAGCCTAATTGTTTGCCTTCCCATAGCTTTGTTTTTCTCATTTGTTAGAGAACATACCTTGAGCACCTTCTCTGTATCCAGTGCGTCATCGAAAGGTAGATGTAGAAAGAGACAAAAAAGAAGCTTACTCATGACCCATGTTTTACCATAAATTCTGTCATTGTGTTACTGTCTTTCAGGAATTCTGAACACAGGAAAGGATTACAGATAGGTCTAATACTTAAGAAAATGTGTTTGTTATGAAGCTGTGGTGCCATTATGATCTACCATGCTGTCTTTTTATAAGAGCTAGGCATATAGTCCTTAAAGCAAAGGTGGTAGACATTCAGCTTGAATCTGTATGGAGTTTCTCCCCAGGAGGGTATGGTAGATACAAGATCAAGTGATTTGAGTTTTTGAAAAGAGAATGTTTGATTCTATGGTCTGTATTCACGGTCTTTGTTCAGTTACCTGTTGTATTGTCAGAGATGAGTAGGGGAAAACACTAGAAGATCAAGCTGAACTTTGAATGGACAGTGGATAAGAAAAGAAAGCCACAAAGGAAGACCAAGTAGCGGTACAGTGTGCTTTGTCCAGCAGAAGAGTTAATTTTCAGAGGGACAAACTTTGATGGTTCAGAAACCCAAAGACAGCTTAAGGGTGTAGTGCAACAGTTGTAGCTAAGGGGTAAGGAAAGACAAAGATGTCACTGAAGGTCAGGGTATTGACCAGGTAGCTCAACACATATGGAAGACACACTCAGTAATGGTTTAAGATTAAAGAGGAGCTGCTTCTTCCTTGGGAAAACACCAAATGGCAGATGACACTGGTGCTGTGGGAAGGCCTGGAGGAACCAGGAGCTGGGGATTAGGAAGCAGTTATAGCTTCTATGGAGGATTCAGCAGTGGTCTTAGGGACCAAGGCAGTGTTGGATGAGGCCAAGGGGTCATGGGGTAAAGCCTGAGATGAGGAGTGCACCCCTGTCACCAAGCTGGGCCTCCTGCTTAAGGACATGAAGATAAAGTCCTTGGTGGAGATCTACCTGTTCTCCCTGCCCATTAAGGAATCTGAGATTATTGACTTTTTCCTGGGTGCATCTCTAAAGGACAAAGTTTTCGATATCATGCCAGTACAGAAACAGACAGGAGCTGGCCAGCAGACCAGGATCAAGGCTTTTGTCACTGCTGGGGACTATAACAATCACCTTGGTCTTAGATTTAAGTGCTCCAAGAAGGTAGTCACTACTATCTGCAAGGCCATCATCTTGGCCAAGCCTTCCATAGACACTTGGCTGAGAGGCTCTTGGAGGAACAAGATTGACAAGCCACACACTGTTCTGTGCAAGGCGACCAGCCACTGTGGCACTGTTTTGGTGTGTCTCATCCCTGCCCCCAGAGGCACTGGTATTATCTCTGCTCCTGTGCCCAAGAAGCTACTGATGATGACTGCTATTGATGACTGCTACACATCAGCCAGCACTGCCACTCTGGGCAACTTTCCAAGGCCACTTGTGATTCCTTTTCCAAGACCTGCAGCCACCTTACATCCAACCTCTGGAAAGAGACAGTGCACCAAGTCTCCTTATCAGGAATTCACTGATCATCTTGTGAAAATCCACATCAGAGTCTTTTTTTCAGAGAACACAGGCTCCAGCTATGGCTACCACACAGGAGTTTTTATGCAAGAAAAATAAAGTGAATAAAGACTGTTTAAAAATTATTAAAGAGGAAGGAGAGCTGGAAGGATGGCTCAGTGGTTATGAGCATAGACTGGTCTTGCGGAAGACATGTTTGGTTCCCAGAACCACATAGAGCAGCTCACAAGTGCTTGTAATGACAACTCCAGAGAATTGGAATCTGACCTTCATAAACACTACATTCATGCACACAAATTAACATATATGCATATTTAAAAATAAAAACATACATTTTTTTAAGGATCTTGGTATGCATATGTGCATGCAGATATTCAGAATGCTGAGGCAGGAAGGGGAGGGAGTGATATCAATTGAATCCAAGAATTTGGGACCTGACTAGACATCACAGCCAAATTCCATCTTAAAACTGAAATAAATTGAAAAGAAATGTCTGAAAAAGATAGAGGTACATGAGTTGAGGTGCATGAAAGTGCAGAAAAGCCTATATATGAGTGGCTATGATTTTCAAATGATAACTTTTGCATTTGTTTATGGCATGCATATAGAGGGCATTGGTTTGAACCTAGAAGAGATGGAAATCTACCATTTCAAATGTAAGAGGAGAACAAAGAGTAGAAATGGAATGCCGCAGGTGACATAAACAAGTCTAGTTTACTGTCATTACTATTCTGAAATAATGGAAGTGTGTGTGTGTGTGTATGTGTGTGTGTGTGTTTCTCCCTGTGAAGGCCAGAGTACAACATTGTGTCATCCTCAGGAATTCTATCTACCACTTTTGATGCACTTTTGTATTAAATGGAATTCACTAATCAGACCAGACTGGTCTGCCAGCAAGTCCTAGAGAGTCTTATGTCTTACTCTCCCTTGTTCTAAGAGTACAAATGTGCACTGGACTTTTACCTGGGTACTGGGATTGAAGTCAGGCTCTTGTGCTTACAAGCATGTTACCAACTGAGCAGTCTTCTTAGCTTCAGAATGAGAATTTTTGACATGTTTAGGAATTCTCAATAACATTTTTTTTCCATACACCCAGAAGACTGGCCTTAGGCCATTCACAGTGAGATCACATACATTACCTTCAACTATTGTCTTGTTCTTTAAGGTAATTAATTGGTGGTAGGCTGGGTCTTAAGTCAAAACATCCAAGCTGAGGTGCTTCATACAGGGCCTTTGCTGACAGAGGTTGGTGATGTCTTATGAGTTTCAAAGGATGGAGGAATTACTAGGTTCCCATATATTAGATGCATGGCTCCATAGCCATTAGAGATGGACTCTCAAAGCCTTGCCTATTGCTTTCTTAATAAAGCCTTGTGCTACATTTAGCATTCAGATAAGACTTGAGGTGTCTTTGAGACATTCATTATCCTTAAAGTACAGCCTCAATATTATTTTTTTTATGTGATAAAATCCACAGAGTAAAGGAATATGGAAGTATAAGACCAGGTGTTCCTGAAAGAAAGTGTTTTAAGATTCGAATCAAGAACAGAAATGCCACCAGCAGCACAGATGGGTGTATAATGGAAAGTTTTATTCTAATTTAAGTTCCTCCTCACTCCTCAAATAAAGGCAGTGTTCAAGAAACATTGAGTAAAAGGAAATATCTGACTATTTCAACCTACCTCCAAGCTGAACTTAAGCACAGCGGTCACTATTGGAAGCCTTCTCTGGCCTCTGATTGCAAACCCCATGTCTGTACTTTGACAAGCAAAACAATATAGTGATGGAGACAGTTTGTCTATGTGTGTGAATTGGCTGTCCAAAGGATTACATGTTCTGTTTTGTGCTGCAAGGCACAGGCATAATTTCACATTCTATCAGTTTAAACTGATAGGGCCTTTGGTGGAAGGCTGGCTCCATGCATGATTCACACTACAGGTGCTTCCCAGCATTAGAAATGAAGATTCCTTATTAAAGAAGGCAGTACTCTTTCATGGAAGCTAATATTATTTACCAGCTTGATTACCAAAAGGAAACTGTAAATAAATAATGAACCACCCAAGTATTTATTGAAATGTTTCTTCTTGACATAGTTCAAGTATTTCACTTAGTGATGTTCAGTAGACCTTTTTTTTTTTTTTCATTTGACTAAAATGCTCCCATTTTGAGTTGATGATGTGTGATTCAAACAAGTCTTCAAAGTGCCAAAAACCGAAAGACAGCTTCTCAGTGACCTTCGCTAGTGTGCTGCAAGAGATACAGTTAGAGACATTCAGAATTCCCAGGCAACTTGCAAAATTTGTAGACATTGCTATTGGAATTTCAAATCAGATTCTTTCTAGCTAAGGCCACCAAATATGTACTTGTAAGAAGCACACTGCATGGTTCTGATGCAAATCAGATGAGAGGCATACATCAAGGAAGTGGGATTTGTATTGTCTTGTCCAGGGATCTTGACTATGAACATCATTGTCCTGAAGACTCTAGTACCAAAGCTGTGTTCCGGATCATACCAGCTACAAAGCAAAGGCACAGCTAGTTAAATTACTTCAGATAGGAAGTATTTGGGGAACTGAAATTCATATGCTCACTTTAAAAAAGAATGTTGGCATTCAAAATTAGCTTTCTCTATTCTCAGAAAGAAAAAAAAATATCAGGACTCCAAAGGAAAAAAATTCTTCCTTGTGGATATCAACAATGAATAACTATGAAGGGAGAATATAAGAACTTCATGTTTCACTTCAGACATCTCTTTGGATTTAATAGCACAGATTATTAGTGAGGAATGCAAGGGTCTTCCTCACCCTTCTACCCTATTGGACACCACTAATGCTGTCTTCTAAAATTAAAACTGTCTTATCTTTCACTTCTCTCATTTCACAGTCTGTGGACTTTTTAGCTATATGTACACACACACACACACACACACACACACACACACACACACACACGCGAGAGAGAGAGAGATGAAACTTTTTTCAAGTTAACTAGTGCAATGCCCTTCAGTCAAAGCCTTTTAAAAATATATACATACATACACACACATACACACATGTGTATATGTCACATAAATACAAATGCTTTGGGGGCCATAAGAGGGCGCCGTCCCTCAGAACTGTGGTTACAAGCTATTTATGAGCTCTCCTATTGTGGCTGCTGGGAACTGAACTTAGGTCCTTTCCAAGAACAGCAAGTGCTCTTACCACTGTAGCGCAGAGCCATCTTTCCAGCCCACTCAGCATTTGTAACAACATTAGGTAAACTGTAACAGACTTCCAGAGATCTCCTAGAATTCCCTCCCTGCCAAACACACAACACACAGTCTTGGTTTGGCCAGAACAAAACTCTAAAATTTCCAGTACAGCTGTCAGGTTTACGAATTACATGTGGAATCAAGGCACTCCTATGATGAGCTAAAATTTAGACCCTCTTCTCCATTTTTTGTTTCTTTTCTGATTAATGATGCAGAAAGGGATATATCTGGCTGGTATATCATATTCATATTCTCAATTCATATTCCTTTTAATTTCTCTTCATACTTCACCCACCTCCCATTCCTTCCCTCTCTACTTCCTTCCTTGCACCTCTCTCCTCTCCTCTTCCATATTATTCTACCTCCCTTTCTTCCTTTCTCTTTTCTATGTTACTTTTGCAATCCCTCTCTAATCCTCTATTCCATGATCATCCATCTGTCTGTCTAATAAATATTTCAGTGTTTTGAGTCAGGTGGTTTGTAGTTTCAAATGGCAGCAAAAAGCAAAACCAAAGTAGAAATAGCTCTGCCTCTTTAGAACGCCAAAGATGAGCATTAGTGGAGTGATCAAAAAATACATAATTCCAGATTTTGGTGAACACTGAGAAAGAAATACCCAGTGTACTTTGGAATGCTGATCTTATGAAAAGGTGAGAAAAAAAGCTTTGGAGAAAGTTAGAGTCTAGCAAAAGACTAAGAAACATAATTTGCTAGTGCTTAGAGGAATGAAAGCATGTCATTCTAAACTTTCCAGTATAGTTTTATTTACTCACATGTTCATCTACCAACCAACCACTACCTGAGTGACTAGGTTGGGACTGGCAAAAATTCTAAAACAGTTGCTTCAGTGGTGAGCAATACTCCATATACCCCATGCTTACTGTATGTCAGGTGCTAATGGGTGCTATCTGGTGAGTTTCCATGGATCTAATATATGGATGAAACCTGCACAGACCCACCTGCTTTTTTCTAATATTCATCTGATAGAGAATTCATGTCTGTCCTACATTAATTCTCCCCAAGAAATACTTTGGCTTCTTCAGCCATACCTAGTTTGATGATATGAATACGAGGGTTGTCTTCAGGGAAGCCAATAGCCTACAATATATGTTAACTCACCCTGTGCTTTGGTATAAGCACTTCCAGGTCCCTGTCTTGACAATTCGGAGGAATTGGCTAAGTGATAAGAACAAGGGCTGTAGAGACTGATTTTTTTTTTTTAACTTTAATTCTCACTCATTCCGAGACACTGACATCGAAGTGGTAACTGAAGCTATTTGATTTCAGTTCTGTTAAAGTTATGGACTGCATCTGGAATGTAACATGTGCTCAGTGAATATTGGATAGAGGTAAGAAGGCTGTTAGTGTCACTCCAGTAGCTGTCACCTGCTGCTGCAACGTTGCTTTGGTATTATAAAACTTGGTTCAAAATTAATCATTTGAAGGCTTTTCAGGTTTTTACCACCCTGATTTAATTCCACTATGTTTCCTCCCAAGCTCTTATAGAGTGCCAAGGCAAATACTACCTAGTACTTTCCAGCTCTGCTCAAGGTAGTTCAGACTCCTTCAGATCAATGATCAGTGGCTGAGAAACAACATTTTTAAAGAGTTCTCTTACAGAATACAACAAAGTAGATATACTTCTAATTATCCAGGTAGTAGAACTGGATTTGAACAATATTACTCCAAATTCCTCTACCGTTAAGGCATTAGTGATATTCATCCTGTTCTTCTTTTAAGGCATCTCTGAAAGTCCCCCACCCAGCTATCTCTTTATCACACAGTGACTTCAGAGGTAGCAAGGCTGTGGGAGGTGATGTACTTCAATTATTTAATGTTGTGAAGACAATAAAGAGTGAGGTCAAACCACGGTCTTAGGCATGGTTATTATACAAATACTTTTAAGTATTGATGTAGGAGGCTGAAATAGGATTCTCTTGGAACCAGGCTCTGGGAGAGGTAAAAGCTCAGGATGTTTTGTGGAGGAAACTCTGAGAATGAGCATAAAGGAGAGGAAATCCCAAGAAGAAAGATGTAGAGATTGTGTTTCCATGCATTTACCACAGCTGCCTCGAATGATCCCACATCAGGTTCTGGGTTGAATTGACCCTGTAGTGTTGTCTGGACAACTGGAAGTACACAGACAAGTCACAGTGATTGAGCACACATTTGCCTTAAAAGTCCACATTCAATTTAATGTTAGTATTGCTTATTCATGAGCTCATTAGACCTCATTAGCAAAGAAAGTGGGAAGAAAGCCCAACATACTGGAAATGTATTTGTTCAAAACTTCCTATTACAATGATTATTTTCTTTGGCCTTGGGAAGTTACTCACAGGGCATACAATGAATATACAGGTCACTAATATCTGCCTAAAGAAAATGAGAGTAGTCACTCTCCAAATATAAGTAATGTTCTTATATTTGGGCTAAAATTCCTTACAGCTCAGATTTATACTTCCCAATTGTTTACCAAATCTCTTGTTTATGCTCCAGTAATAGTCTTGGTGTAGAGACTTGGCAACAAATAAAACAATATCCTTGCTTTTCAGTTTTGTCCTCTTGGAACATGTTTTCTTGTTTTTCTCTTTTCTTCTCCCTTGTACTGTATGTCTCTGGAGGATGGAACTTGGAAGCTATTTCTCTGTGTCTGCAGGGCCTCCTTCAACCCTTGCATCTTACTGTACATGAATGAAGACAATAGTACATTGTTACACAAGGACACAAGTGTTTGCTTTTCACTAGTCACACCTCTTAGGATTTAATTTTGAACAAATATTTCATCCTTTGCCATATTTCATAGATCTTATAAATCCCAGAGCTGGATCATAAAGAAAGGCTTCGAGGTCTGAAAAAAATGCATGCAGAAGAAACCATGTTTGGCCAGTCCTTGGAACAATCAGTACTAGGCTAGATTTTTCTTTTCTCAGCTACATGGCATAAATATTCTAATACCCTCAGATTTTTCCCTAGGAGTGTTGTATAGTTTGGAACTATGGTTTCTCTATGCACTGTGGGATTATTATGAGATTGAGAAAGAACTATGGGCTTACTTTACAAATGATCAAACCACATTTGACCTCTTTTATGGTGACAACAATAATTTTCCAAAGTATTCTGAAATATTTTTAACTAGATAATTTTATAAATTACTTCCAAACTAGGTAAATAGCTCACAGAGGAATAATGGACTTGGTTGAATATAAGCATCACATTGCACAGATCCCATATATGTTTAAACTTTCTCATAAAAATCATCTCTTGCAAGTCTGATTTAGAATATTTAGGACAAAACCCAGTAGTAAAACATTATTGATGCTTCACTGTTGCTTAACACAGTGAAAAGAGTGGAATTCCCATCTTCTAAGTTGACACATTGTCTTTTTTTAAATTAATTTATTCAGATTACATCTAAATTGTTATCCCATTCCTTGTATCCTCCGGTTCCTCCCTCACTCCCGCTTTCACCCTATTCCCCTTCCATATGTCTGTGACTGAGGGGGGCCTTCTCCCCCATTATATGGTCACAGCCTCTCAAGACTCATCTTGGTAGCCTACTTATCCTTTCTCTGAGTGCCACCAGGCCTCCCCACCAAAGGGAAGTGGCCAAATATGGGGCACCAGAGTTCATGTTAGAATCAGTCCCCGCTCTCCACATAATTGTGGAGAGTGTCCTGTTCATTGGCTAGATCTGAGTTGGAGTTCTATGTTTACTGCATGAATTGTCCTTGGTTGGTGCAATAGTTTGAGCAGAACTCTTGGGCCTAGATCCACCCATCATGATGTTCTTCTTGTAGGTTTCTAGGACCCTCTGGATCCTTCTATTTCCCCGCTCTCCCATAATTCTCTCACCTAGAGCCCCAATATGCTGTCCTTACATCTATCCCAGTCTCTTGGTAAGTGAAGACTTTCATGGGACATGCCTCTTGGGCTAGTATCCAACTATACGTGAGTATATACTATGTGAGTCTTTCTGCTTCCAGGTTACCTCACTCAGTATGATCATTTCTACTCCCGCCCAATTGTCCACAAATTTTAGAATTTTCTTGTGTGTGTGTGTGTTTTTTTTATAGCTGAGTAGTATTCCATAGTGTAAATGTGCCACAGTTTCTTTATCCATTCTGCAACTGAGGGACACTTAGGCTGTTTCCATGTTCTGGCTATTATGAATAAGGCTGCTATGAACATGGTTGAGTAAATGTTCTTGTTGTGTAGCAGAGCATCTTCTGGGTATAATAAAAGGAGTGGAATAGCTGGATCTTGAGGAAGCCGTATTCCCAGTTTTCTGAGATAGCACCAGATAGATTTCTGAAGTGGTTGTAACAGTTTGTATTCCCACCAACAATGAAGGAGTGGTCCCCTTTCTCCACATCCTTGTCAGCATGTGCTGTCACTTGGTGCTGGTCTAACTGGATGTCTACATGTAGAAAAATGCAATTAGATTCATATTTATCAGCATGCACAAAACTCGAGTTCAAATGGATTAAAGACCTCAACATAAAACCAGAGAAACTAAATCAGTTAGAAGAAAAAGTGGAGAAGAGCCTAGAACACACTGGCACAGGAGATAACTTCCTGAACAGAACACCAACAGCCCAGGCCTTAATGTCAACAATCAATAAATGGGACTTCCTGAGGCTGAGAAGCTTCTGTAAAGCAGAAGACACTGTCAACAGAACAAAGTGACACAGCCCACAGACTGCGAAAAGGTCTTCACTAACCTTACATCTGACAAAGGTCTAATATCCAAATTATATAAAGAACTTTAGAAATTAAACACCACCAAACCCAATAACCCAATTAAGAAATGGGGTTCAGAACTAAACAGAGAATTCTTGACAGAAGAATATCGCATGGCTGAGAAACCCAAAGGGATGCTCAACGTCTTTAGTCATCAGAGAAATGCAAATCAAAATGACTCTGAGATTCCATCTTACACTCACCAGAATGGCTAAGATCAAAAACTCAAGTGACACTTTGTCTTGATTCTGGCATTTACTTCAGGATTTGGGGGAATCCTCCAGTTGACCCATGACTGTGTCTGTTTATATATCAAAAGTTGTTTTGAAAATGACTGCCTTTCTGTCTTCATATGTGGTAACAAAGATCTGTTCACAAAGTAACTTCTGAACTGTCATGACTAGACAGTGTCCAAGCGAGTAACTACTTTTTAAAACCAGGCGTTCTCTCTTCCTGTTAACAGCATCTTACTTTTGAAAAGTTGGACATAACTCAAGTTTCCCATCAAGGGAATGCCTGATGTGATTTAGGGATTCCCCGTCCAGCTGTCTCTCTTTGGAAAAGTCTTGCTGGCAAAAAAAAGCTCCTGCCAGAGCATAGAGTAGGAATTGTCAAGTACTCCTCACTTAAGTAAGGAGATGGTAGTTCCTCAGTCCCTATGGGAAGGCTGTGTGCTTTTTTAGATCCTTTTTAACATAATGAAGAAAAGTTATTTTCCAACCCTGGTCCTATTTTTACTTTTGAAAATGCCTTTGGAAGTAATCTCCTTCTGTTGCCTGTGTCTCTTCACTAGGAATGTGCGGCACTGAACAGGTGGTTTCATGACTCTGGCTTCTGAATTTAGTGGTAAATAGGAAAGGAAAAGAATGTGAATTTTCCACAGAAAAGACATCTTTACATGATTATCATATGAGGGCATGGAAACAGATCTCTGAACCATAACCATTGCCCATTGGTAATTGAAAGAAAGATTTTTGGATGTGTTTGTGCTTGTACATCTTGGGGTAAAGATATTTTATTATAATTTAATTTTTAATATATTTTATTAATTTATTCATATCACATCTCAATTGTTATCCCATCCCTTGTATGCTCCCATTCCTCCCTCCCTCCCATTTTCCCCTTAATCCCTTTACCTATGACAGTGACTGAGGGGGACCTCCTCTCCCTGTATATGCTCATAGTGTATCGTCTCTTCTTGTTTAACTTTTAAAATTAGCTAAATCCTTATTCAGTTCCTGTTTAAGCAGCTATATCATTAACATTTCATGGATGTAACATCCCTGTGAAATCTAGAAGACACTATCTGGCAACAGGTACCCTGTCCTCTAGTTGTTTTGCTTTTCCTTTCCCCTCTTCTGCAATGTTTCCTGAACCATGATTATAGGAGTTGTGCTGTGAATATGTCAGTTAAGGTTGGGAATACCATGGTCACTTATTCTCTACATTTGACTCAGTGGTGGGTCTCTGTAGTAGAAGAGAAAAAAATTACCATAAACCCTATAGAAAAGACCTCTACTGATGCTATATGGTCTTGTAGAGATGCCACTATACCCGCCCAATAAGGTCACACCAGGTAGCATTCTGATGTGTGTAAGAGACTTCTCATAAGGCCTCGCCACTAAATGAAGTCAACTGCTGACTAACTGAGAACCATTTTTTTCTGTAAATACTCCAAAAAAGTTGTCATCTTTTATTGTAAACATTTCTAGTGCTCGATTTTCCGGGATTTCCTATGCATAAGAGGCCGTTTTAGAATTTGACATTTTCTGTATGATTTCATTTTTGTTGCTTTCATTAGAAATTATGTGACTAGAAGTGTTATTCACTGTTGGTGCTGAATATGTGTACATGAAATGCAACTGTGCCAGAGCATGTTAGAATGTTTGTATAACTGCCACCTTCCATTGTTTATGTGAGTGATCAGGATTTCTCATACACAACTTTCTGGCAGTTTGTTTAATCACATCAGCCAGATTTCACATCATAAGGAAATAGTTCCTTCTCCTGAGGTTAGCCAGCCTATCAACAAGTTTCATTCCTCTGCTTAACTGTTGGAGAGATGGAAGGAGGAAGAAAATGCAACACAAAAAGATAAAACTGTATCTTAAGGAAAGCAAGCAATTCTAAACTTTGAATGTGAGACTGAGAGGTCCCAATTGCGACAGAAGTGATGAGACGATGAAGAAATAGAAATGGCCACTGGGGAATCTTTTGAACCTTTTCACACAAATTATAATTTTATGTGCAGTGATGTGCTTACTAGAGTGCTTGCGGTTTGACCTAATTTCTATTCATCTGGCAGGACACAAACTTGCTTCTCTCTCCTGCCTGTCTTCACCAACTTTATCAATTGAAATCCATTTTCCACTCTGGTTTAGATTCTAAATCCTGATTTTCAAAGAACAAATTATTACCCAAACTTCAAGTCTGAAGAAAATAAATTACCAAGGTGACTATGATATTTTTAGCAGATTTGTTTCCTTTATTTTCTTTTTCTTTTTTTAATGCTTCATTTTTTACATGTACATTTATATTATTACACATATATACAATAAGCTACCTATAGCAAGAGGAACCATGACACAATCAGGAATTATATAAATGTTACATTCTTAGTGTTTTGGCTATTTGACAGCCTTAAGAAAACACCTTTCCTATCTTGGTGAGTCTAAAATTCTGGATGTAAATCAATCTCCATCACATCTTGTCATTATCAACATGAAACATCTACTACACCTAAAAGCATCTTAACCCCTAAACAACTAAGCTTCCTGGTAAAACTAATTTCTAAACGATGATGACAGACTGTCACATAGGAGCACAGAGACATATGTGTATATATATTTCAAATAAAACAAATCCTATATTTTATAATTTTTGTTATTTTCTTTGACTTTCAATAATTCAGTTAGTTCTGATATTCTTATCCAACAGTTTTTATCTCTTTTGGTGTATTTAAATCATTATGTTTAGCCCATTTTTGGTAAATACCAAGGTGTCATCCTATCATGTTTGCAATAACTGGGTTATGACTAATAGTAACTGACAGTTCTAAGTGAAATCTCTAGACTCCAAAATTAACTCCTTAGTTCTACTTCCTAGAAGCTCAACTGTAATTCAAAATGTATGCACATTTAAAGATATTTATCACATAATTTTAAATTTTCATCAGCAGCCTTTGCTGACTTACTCCTAAATAACATAAGCTATACCTACATGTTCACAACTAACATTTTGGATTTATTTTAATTCGCATTTTATAAAAGTGTGTGCCCATATATTAAATTCTATTTTAGAACACAATGTTGCTTATCTCATTTTACACACAAACACACACACACCAAATATACCTTGTGAATTGGGATTATGCAATAGATAAAGTTTAAGTGAAAAGGTGAATTCTCTAGTAAAATATATTATTTCATGTTTATTTTGTATTGTATCAATATATTAATTTTAGGATATTTTTCAGAATATTGGAAAAGCTGACCATATTTTTACATGTTTACTGGGTATCTGAAATTTCTCTTTTCCTAATTGGTGACTCACACACTCTGTTTTTAAAAAATAATTTGCATATTTGTTCATAATTTTGTAATGATATAAATATGTATCTGTGAGTTGTAGGGGAAAACTTATTTTTCATAACTACCCTTGATCTATGGCTATTGCACTGTTACTTTGACCACTAAAAGAAATTAATGGTATTTATGCTATTGATTAAGCTGTGTTTGATCATTAGTGGCATGAGTTATGTCTTGTTTTAATCATTAAGCATCTGTATAAGGTCACCCTGGTTTTTCTCATTCCTTTTAAGGTCTTTAATCTTTCTCAGGTTAATTATTCCATACACTGTGAGGAGAATTTTTTTTTCTAGCTACTGAACTACCTACATTAGTTATAAGATTTTTCTATATCTAACTCAGCAGTTCTCAAACTGTGGGTCCTAACCGCTCTGGGGATCAAATGACTCATTTTCAGGGATCTTCTATCCAGCATATCAGACATTTAAATTATGATTTATAACAGAGGAAAAATTACACTTTTGAAGTAGAAACAAAATAATTTCATGGTGGGGAGGTCAACAAAACATGAGGAACTGTATTCAAGCGCTGCAACATTAGGAAGGTTGAAAACCACTGATCTAAATATTTAATACAGTAGTCTATAGCATTGTTTTGATTTCAAACATTGTCATTGTTCATCCATATATCTACACATTTATTTACTTTTGCAATCACTGTAACTTGGAGACATTTTCTAGTTATAAAATATGGAACCAATAAAATGGCAATGTTAAATAAGTTAAATTTCTTTTCATGTATTTAAGGTTGCTAAGATCTTTTTGTCTCAAGTCTATAAGTATTTATTTGATGTATAGAAGAGTCTCTGTCTACATATATGAATTGATATATACAGAGGTACAAGAAATTTATTATGCACAGGGTCCTTTAAAAGTCTAAACAACTCTGTGTGGTGGTTGACAGCACCAATCAGAAGACTGAGGTAGGAGGATTATGAGCTTGAGGCTACCCTGTGATATATAAGAAGACCTTGTCACGAAGCAAAACAAAATACATATTTAACTTCCTGTTAGAACTATTGAAAGAGTAGACTGCAGAATATCTATGGAAAATGGCTATTTGATCCAGTCTATTGCGATGGGTCAGTGAAGGACATATTAGCATATTCATACTTGGCTTAATTCAGCTACAAATGAGTACACAAAAGAATATTATAGATGCTTGTATGTCCACCACTCACATGCTTATCTTCTTGCTCTACTAGGATCATCTAAGAGAGTCTAGATGTCACAACCAAGGGTAGTTTAAGGAAAATGTAACTCTAGTTATTGACATCTGGGTGAATGTTTGAGCATTAAAGTGACATTAGCCATTTAAAAAAGAAAATCTCAATACCATGAGCATTTCATTGATAAACCATAAATCTTGCAAATTTTTCTTTGAAAATGTTTTATGTTGATAAGATGAGAAGAGTTATAAGGGCCTAGGAGTTTAGTTTACAATTATTTTGTAAGTCTAAAACAGTTCTAAAAGTTCTTATCTATTAGTTATCCAATACCAAATGGTCGATTCTGAAAACATACAAGTATGATTTTATAAACTGAACATGTTATATTTAAGAATATATTATGAAATGGTACACTATTAAATATAATCAAACACTATTTCATGAGTTCAACAATGACAACAATACATGTGTCAAAGTGGATAGACAAAGGTTACAAGGTCTCATTTCTACAAAAAGAAAAACAGGCAACTAAGGAATGCTAAGAGTGGAAGAATTTATCTTCCCCAGGGAAAAGCACACCAATTGGCTATCCAATACCAAATGGTCAGTTCAGAAAACATACCCACAAGCAACATTACATAGTGTGAGCAGGCTATATTTATATAACCACAAGTAATGAAAAATAGGCCATGAATTTAAAAGAAAACAAGGTGGAGCATATGGATGGGGAAGGGAGCAATGATTCAACTATTTTACAACTTTAAAAATAAAAGAAATAGATTTTTATGGGACACAACATTTCCAAACCAACCTCCAGTGAAGAGTACAAGCAGTGGTCTAAGCGTTTGTTTCATTATATATTTTTACATTATAATATTTTCTGCTATTCTCATTGTGAAAGGATAGAACCCACCCCAAAGAGCCAAATTAGATGTAAATGTTGTATATTTTAAGTGAGCTGATTATCTGTGTCCACCTTTGAATGATTGAGGTGATTATTTTTATAAGGCGTTACACATTTTCTTACACAGTAAGCAGATGTAGGATTATGTACAAGAAATAACATCATTTCTGTTTCTTATAATTACAACTTGTTGATGCCCTATCAAATGATTCCAGAGCAGATTTAGAGTCTTTGAAATCCAAAGCCTGGTCCGTAAATGGGCCCGGAGTCAAGCTCATGTGCTGATCCAATTGTAATCATGGTTTCCTTGATTTACTATGAGGTTATCCAGATCTCCTGTGTACACATTAGAATGTTTAAATAGTGCCTTTTGAGAGCTGCAGTACCAATTCTGCCATAAAAGGACATTCTCTAATTGAGGAGACCTTTTATATATGTCTACAATATAGTGGGTCCTGAGACACTGAAGAACACAAGTTTCAAAACAAAAGATATGTTTCCTTTTCAATTAATTAATTTGCTTTTCCCCTTTTATTTAAAATAATTTTTTCTCATATAATATATCCTGATTAAAGATCCCCTCCCTCTACTTCTCCTAGTTATTTACCATTGCCCCTCCATCCAGACCTACTACCTGTCTCTTATTTGAAAAAAAAATAGACTTCAAAAGAATAATATTAAAATATAAGATAAAATAAAAATAACATTTCTGAATAGCATAAAATCAACAAACAGAAAGAAAAGAGCAAAGAAAACGTACAAGAAACAAATATTGATTCATAGACCAAGTTATTTGTACACTTAAGAATACTATACTGTTTCCTTTTTAAAATTTGTCTTTAAATTTTGTTATGGCAAACTGTGCGTTGATGTAAGCATATGGGTGTGCAGACACATTCACCTGTGTTTATTAATGGCAGCCAGAGGTCAATATACAGTGTCTTTATTTCTCTCACTTGTCTTTTGAGACAGGATTTCTCTCTGAACCTGAAGCTCCCCTTTTCTGCCTGACGAGCTGGCCAGCAATCCTCTGGGCTTTGCCTCACTCTACCCTCTCTTCCCTGAACCAGGGTACATGCCAATGCATCCAATTTTTATGTTGGAGATGGAGACCTGATTTCAGGTCAAGCTTTGCTAACTGAACTATTTCCCAGGTGTCCTGAATAAGTGTTTTTTATTGCTGTGAAATGCGTCACCGCTCATACAACAACTGAAAACCATAGGTATTTATCATCTCATGACTATAAGAGATCAGAATTTCATGCCAAGATACACATTGGAGTCTCCTACAATAAGGAATCTCATGCATTCACTTTATACTACCATAGAAGTCTTATTTAATGTCACATTAATTGTGTTTTATATAATGTTTAACTTGGAAGGTGTCACATTTTGGCATATGTAATTCCATCATGTCAGTTTTGACAGGGAAAGATTCAAGCTTTGTGCATGTTCATGTTGCATGCAGATTTTCTTTCCTTGTGTCTATGAGGATGGAGCTCCTTATTGCCTGTTGATGAGAAAAACCCTGTGCCATAGAAGTACGAAGATTCCCCATCACTGTTGATTCTTCAAGATTCCATAGAAGTGTCCCTTGTTTCAGCCTACTTAAATGACGTTCTCTGTATTAAAACCTAGAGCAAATGTAATTAAAACAGCATGGTACTGCCACAGCAATAGGCTGGTTGATCAATGGAATTGAATCAAAGACTCATAAATGAATCCACAAAAATATGGTCTCTTGATTTTTGACAAAGAAGCCAAATCTATTCAATGGAAAAAGGATAGCATCGTCAACAAATGGTGCTGGTCTAACTGGATGTCTACATGTAGAAAAATTCAATTGGACCCATATTTGTCACCATCCACAAAACTCAAGTCCAAGTGGTTCAAAGACCTCAACATAAAACCAGAGACACTAACTCAGTTAGAAGAAAAAGTGGGGAAGAGCCTGGAACATTGGTACAGGAGACAACTTTATGAACATAACACCAACAGCCCAGGCCTTAAGGTCAACAATTAACAAATGGGACCTCATGAGGCTGAGAAGCTTCTGTAAGGCAGAAGACAATGTCAACAGAACAAAGCAACAACCTACAGACTGTGAAAAAATCTTCACCAACCTCACATCTGACAAAGGTCTAATATCCAAAACATATAAAGAATTCAAGAAAGTAGATACCACCAAACCAAATGACCCAATTGAGAAATGGGGTTCAGAACTACACAGAGAAATCTCAACAGAGGAATATCGAATGGCTGAGAAACACTTAAAGAAATGCTCAACCTCCTTAGCCATCAGGGAAATGCAAATCAAAACAACTCTGAGATCCTATCTTACACCCACCAGAATGGTTAAGATCAAAAATTCAAGTGACACCACATGCTGGCAAGGATGTGGAGAGAGAGGAACATTCTATTGCTGGTGGGAATGCAAAGTGGTACAGGCACTTTGGAAATCTATCTGGCACTATCTCAGAAAACTGGGAATAAGGCTCAAGACCCAGCTATTCCACTCCTTGGAATATACCCAGAAGATGCTCCACCACACAACAAGAAAATTTGCTCAATCATGTTCATAGCAGCCTTATTCATAATAGCCAGAACATGGAAACAGCCTAAGTGTCCCTCAGTAGAAGAATGGATAAAGAAACGGTGGTACATTTATACTATGGAATACTACTTGGCTATTAAAAACAAGGAATTCCCAAAATTTGTGGACAAATGGATTGAACTAGAAATGATCATAATGAGTGAGTTAACCCAGAAGCAGAAAGACTCAAATGGTATATACTCACTTACATCTGGACACTAGCCCAAGGGGCATGTCCCATGAAAGCCTTCACTTACCATTAAATTGGGAAAGAGTGGAGGACATCCTATTGTGACTCTACGTGAGAGAAGCATGCGAGAATGGAGAATAGAAGAGTCCAGAGGGCCCTAGAAACCTACATGAAGAACATTATGATAGGCAGATTTGGGCCCAGGGGTCCTGCTCCAACTATGGCATCAGCCAAGGACAATATGTGCAGTAAACTTTAAACCCCTACCCAGATCTAGCCAACAGATAGGACATTCTCCACAGTTGAGTGGACAGTAGGGACTGACTTTCACATGAACTCTGGTGCCTCATATTTGACCACATCCCCTGGATGGGGAGGCTTGATGGCACTGAGAGGAAGGATAGCAGCCTTACCAAGAAGAGACTTGATACCCTATGAGCATATACAGGGGGAGGAAGTCCCCCTTGGCCATAGATCTAGTTGAGGGGAATAGGGTGAAAGTGGGAGGGAGGGAAGAATGGGAGGAAATAAGGGATGGGATAAAAATTGAGAAGTAATCTGAATAAAATAATTAAACAAAAAACCATAAACCTATACATAGCATTTCACGGTCCTTGCTATATCCGTTTGCCTAGAAGAAACCCAGAAGATCTATCTGAACTGGAAGTGAAGGGGGTCATGCAGTTTGGTGGGAGTCACTGAATCAGCATCTAGTGCATCTACCACAGTGGACAATATTCATTTCTACTTGAAGTTGTGTGAAACCAAAGAAGCTTTCTCCTTAATTTTTCATTTTCTTTGATTGTTTCCCCCATTTATCTACTTTATTATTCTGGAAGTTATCATGCTGTGCTGTACTCCATAGTCTGCTCTTAGGGGATTTGCATGACAATAAAATTCTATTTTGAGAATTTTTATTATTTTATTGAAAACATTTGCTTCAAGATCAAGCTGTACAATGCCTAAGAATGGCATTGCTCTAATTTGGTCCCATAAATAAACTTCACTTACCATTAAGTGTATTTCAAAGTCATTCTGAAGGGCATTTCGATTTCGTGACTTGCTTGAGATTAAAGAATAACCAAAGCTTAGAAGAAAACAGCTTGCAACTGGAAAGTCTAGCTATGAAGTTATTTAAATTATTCAAATATTAATTAAAGTAATTCTAGGAATATTCACTTTCCTTAACACTACAAGTCTTATTTAATGCTGTATTAATTATACTTTCCACTAGATGTTATTTTTGTGTGTGTGTCACCTTTGTCAAACATTGTGTCTAGGGATCTATGGGCAATTGCAAGAGGTCTGTGTTTCAGCACTGACAAAATGTGGAACAATACATTATTCTAGAATAATTTACGATCTCTAACATTGTTATAGAATAGTAATGGTCTCATCTGGAACAGACTCTACTCTGCCATCAAGGCTTTATTCAAGTTTATTTACTATGTTTTCCACAGCGAGAAGGGTTGAGTTCACAGAGAACTGTAATTTTAACTTGTATTCATTTCCTTCAATACAATGTTGAATAAAATACCCACCCTCTCCTTTAAGTTTTAATCTGAAATATAAAAATTACAGTGCAATCCTATGTGGTAGCTGTTAATGTATTGTGATAAAATAAATATAAAATAGTAGCATAGAAAAGATGGAAAAGAACTCAGAGTCTGAGAGTTATTTTTTGGTTTTGTTGTGTAGTTATTTTAAAGACCACAAAGAAGCAATATTAAGACCTTTAATTGGGTAGTACTAGAAGAAAACTGTGAGTAGAGTACCTACTGAGTAGAGTACCTACCATTGGTTATGAGGCATAAGGTCCTGTGGTTGCAAGTACAACAATCTAACTCAGAGAAATGGAGAGGGGTGGAGTGGGGAAGAGAAGAGAGAAAGCAGGGGGAGGGATATGGGCAATGTAATGACTCAGATGCTTCTAAAGTCTAAGAGTGATTGAACCCTGAAATCTTGAGACACTCTGAAGAATAGGTCAAGAATAGGTCATGGATTTTGATGGGGCATACTCTGGCAACAAAAAGAAAAAAATGTAGGACAGTGTAAAGTAACTTTTATTCACCTTATGTAATTGTTGTCTCCTAGACTTACTGCATACGTCTGCTAACCTAGGTCTAGCCCTGGAAGCTTCTAGCCTCTATACAATTTAATCTAGGCTTAGGATGTTTTCAGGCTCACACGTACTGCTAAACAAGCTCACCCTTTCTCTCTAGTTTTTTCTGAATTCTCGCTGGCTGGTCCAACTCACCTGTTCTGGGTCAAACACCTCTCTAAGATAACTGATTCAAACTGGCTTCTCTCGGCTTCTGACTGAATTACTTTGCTTGGGCTCGAATTAACACTTGAAATCTGTGCTAATCTTTTCACTAGTTCTGTCTTTGCAACCTGTCTCTACATAACTGACCTAGGAAAACTACCTCCTCCCTCTCCCTCAGCTGCTCTCTCAAATTAGCTTCTCTTCCCTCTCTGTTCTCATGAGAATTGGGTGTATCCTCTCTCTAAATCATTCAGTCAAATCTTTCTCTGATTCATCCTTTTCTTTGTCCCTCAGTTGGACATAACTTTCAAACATGAATGCTTCCTTCTACAAACTAATTTTACCTTAATCGTTTGAGATTAAAGGTGTGTACTAAGAGGTGTGCACTCCACCCAGATCACACAGGTTGAGGTCTTAGAGAGTGTTCAGAGTAGCCATGTTGCTGCATTAAAATTCCTCAGCAAGAGAGAAGATAAAGAAGTATGTATGTTTATACCACACTGTTCTTGATTACTGTTTTTCTGATAAACAAAGGTTTATAGTATTCTATGTTTACTGACATCATGGATAGTAATCTCTTATCTTTTACTTTAACTCTTCTGCATGAAGAAAATTAACATCTCAAATTGATTTAATTAACTTCAAAATAATAGCATCCTATATTATGCTGGAAGAGAAACAAACAAAATGCTATAGCCAAGACTTGGAGAGAGTAAAAATGTAAAATAGAATGGCAAGGAGATGCTTATTGTTGGGTGGTGTCTATCTCAAAAATAAGCAAGGCCACAGAGTGTTAGGTTTGAAGTCATCTGCTGTGTGTTACTCAGTCATATTAGAGTAGAAATATGTATAATGTATGTGAAGAATAATCTTAAATTTTAATTCTATACCAATGTATCAAAATTAAACTTATTTTGCATCAATATACAAAATTCTATACCAATGAATTAAATATAACCTTGTGATATAACAGTTAACGCCTTAAATTGAAGAATAGACTCAATAATCTACTTTTTCGTTTCATCCCTATATATTTCTATATTCCCCCTTCTTTTCAACCCCTATCTGCAAACCTAAGAAAGAAAGATAAAGAAAAAGACAGACATCCCTGAGTCTAACCGTGTTTTCTCTCTGAGTAACACCAATAGTAAATTATAACCAACTCCCAATGAAAATAAACGTCTATAGCCCAAGAAAGCAACCAAAAAATGTACCTAATCTCTCTTAATGGAAACAGGCCTCATTCTCTCAAAGTTACTTCTGGCTGATTTGGGATGAATAATATCTTTTTTAAAAAAATTATGTTTGTGTGTATGTGCACATTAGATACAAAGTTCCTTGAATTTTCATGATCTAGTTTTTCAGGTCTCTTCATAGTGCTCAGATCTGAGTGAGGGTTCATTTTTTATTAACTGAGAGTGATCTGATGGAAATATGATTCTTTTCTCGCAGATGTCTTGCACTCCTCTGAAGTCAATGAAAGCTACTTGAAAGTGAAGGATACTTAGATATAGATTAGAAGTTGGATATGGGCCAGTGGCTTAAAGAGGCTTCCAAAAAACCTTATTTGTATAAGAATGGGTTTTTTCTTGAGTAGCATTTGTGAAGTGACAATGATCTGGAAAGATTTAAAATGTGATGTGTTAAGATTTTTTTTTTCAGACAGCATTAAGCATGCCTCGGGGAAGAAATAATGGAGTGAACCAGGGTTGCAAATGTGGGAGTAATTTTGAGAAACAGCTATTGCATTAAAAGCCTTTCAGTATATTTATGAATCTGGGGGAGGGGAGAGAACAGTGACATAGGCCTTTACCAACTCAATTGGACTGAGACAATCAGCATGCACACCCACCTATCCATCACTTTACTCAAAGCATAATAAGAAGCTACTCATACAATATGCTTAGAGTTGAATCTATAGGATGTGGTGGGGAGTGTGTGTGTGTGTGTGTGTGTGTGTGTGTGTGTGTGTGTGTGTGTGTGTGTGTGTGTGTGTGCGCGCGCGCATGTGTGTACATGAATGTGTGTCTGTGTGTGATGGTATGGGGATAAGAGACATCTATAGAAAGAAAGGAGAATTGTGTTGTGCATAACTATCAAAAAAGTTTGTCTGTCACATACCCCTTTCAGAAGTTTCTAGTACTAAGCCCTAGACACTAATAGTGAGGTTGGCCTTTAATGACATGAGATTTGACAGGGAGATTCCTGAGTTGTGGAGGTTTATTGTTGCCCATCTGAAAAACATACAAAAAATACTAAAATAAACAATAATGAATCCAACAATGTATTAGTCATAAAAGCTGAGAATAAATCTTAGTTTTTCCATTGCCATAGGAAAATACCCTGATGAGTGCTCATGTATAAAGAAGAGAAGTTTATGTAGGCTTTGGCACTGTAGGCTATGAAGTCCAAGCCTGAGGAGCCAGGTACCATGAAGACCTGATGTAAAGAGGAGCAGATACATGTGATTGCTTTACTTTAAAACCACCCTGCATACAAATATCTGTCCCTGGGCTTTTGGGGGGTGGGGGTTAACGACTGCTTCTATTTCCTTAGAGGTTACAGAATTGTTTTAAATAACTTACCTAATCATGACTTAACTTTGGTAAGTAGTATCCATCTGGAAAATTGTCCATTTCATTTAGAATTTGCAATTTTGTGAAGTACAGGCTTTTAGTATAAGACCTAATGATTCTTTGGATTATCTCAGTATCTGTTATTCTGTCCCCATTTTCCTTTCTTTTCTGCTAATTTGAATTCTGTCTCTCTGTCTTTTATTTAGTTTGGATAAGGGTTTGTCTATCATGTTGATTTTCTCAAAGAACCAGTTCTTGGTTTTGTTGAATCTTCATATTGTTCTCTTTATTTCTAATTTATTGATTTCAGCCCTGAGTTTGGTTATTTCCTGCTCTCTACTCCTCTTGGGAGTATTTACTTCTTTTTGTTCTAGAGCTTTCAGGTGTGCTTTTAAATTGTTAATATGATATCTCTCCAATTTCTTTATGAAGGCCGTTAGTGTTATAACTTTTCCTTTTAGCACTGATGTAATTGTGTCCATAATTTTAGGTATGTTGTACCTTTATTTTCATTGAATTTTAGAAAAATCTTTACTTTCTTCCTTTCTTGCCTGATCCAGTGGTCATTGAGTAGAGAGCAGTTCAATTTCCATGAGCTTGTAGGCTTTCTGTTGTTTCTGAAGTTCAGCTTTAGTCCATGGAGATGTGATAAGATAGCAAAAAGTTATTTCAATTTTCTTATATCTGTTGAGGTTTGCTTTGTGACTGTCACTGACTATATAGGCAATTTTTCAGAAGGCTTCATATGGTACTAAGAAGTAGTTATATTCTTTTGCGTTTGTGTTAAATGGTCTGTAGATATGTTAGGATCATTTGATTCACTATGTCTTCTAGTTTCATTATTTCTCTGTTTAGTTTCTGTCTAGTTTAGTTAATGATCTATCCATTAGTAACTGTGGTATGTTGAGGTCTCCCACTATTAGTGTGTGGGGTTCAATTTGCAATTTAAGCTTTACTAATGTTTTGTTTACAAATGTGAGTCTCAGCTTGGATGCAGGCAAAGTCGACAGACAAACTTTGCCAAGACAGGGTAGGCAAGTCCTTAGTAGTTCCTGCCTCACAAACACGTCTGTCAGATATATTGGGCCAAAAGGCTGAAGATGATGCTCCAATGTTATAGAGAGTTTTGAGTGACTGTTCAGTCAGTAACTGTCTCTGTCATCTTCTCATTTGAGAAGCTGCTAACCTGCACTTCCTGTTTACTCAGATAATTAATTTTATTCATTCTTAAGTCTCTGATGAAGTTGAAGACCAAATAGTTTAGTTTTACAATGAAGCTTAGTTGTTTAGGGGTTCAGATGTGTTTAGGTCTAGATAGATGTGTTAAGTTGATATGATAGATATTGATTTACATTCAGAATTTTAGACTCACCAAGATAGGAAACATGTTTTCTTCAAGCCTGCCAAATACAAATAGCCAAAATGTTATGAATGTAACCTTTATATAATTCCTGATTGTTTTGTGGTTCTTTTTGCTGTAGGTAGTTAATTGTGTGTGTGTGTGTGTGTGTATACATATATATATGTGTGTGTGTGTGTATGTAAAAAAATAAAAAAGAAAGAAAGCACACATATATTACATAAAAAAGAATGAATAGACTGCTCATTGTCATATGCTCAAAAAAATCAAAATAAAACAAAACAAAAATTAAATGTAGGTACCCTTGAATTTGGGGCAGAGATATTTAGATTTCAGACGTCATTTTGTTGGATTTTTCCTGTGATATGTATGAAGTGTCCTTCTCTCATCTCTTATGATTAATTTTGATTGAAAGTCTATTTTATTAGTATTAGAAAAACTACTCCAGCTTGCTTTTTTGGGTCTGTTTGCTTGGAAAACATTTTTCTAGCCATTTACTCTGAGGTAATGTCTATCTTTGTTGCTGATATGTGTTTCATGTATACAACAGAATACTAGATCCTGTTTTTATATCCATTCTGTTAACCAGTATCTTTTTATGAGGGCAATGAAGCCATTGATGTTGAGAGATACTAATGACCAATGATACCACAAGGATACCTGCACAACTAGGTTCATAGCAGCTTTATTCATAATAACCAGAATCTAACAGCAACCTAGATGTCCTTCCACCATAGAATGGATAAAGAAAATATGATACATTTTCACAATGGAATACTACTCAGCTATTAAAGACAGCATGAAGTATGCAGGCAAATGAATGGAACTGAAAAAAATCATTCTGAGAAGTTAATCCAGACCCAGAAAGAGACACATGATATGTACTCACTTATAAGTGGATATTAATCATAGAGCACACAATAACTAGGCTAAAATCCACAGACCTAAAGATGCCAAGTAACAAGTTGGGCACAAGAGAGAATGTTTGAATCTCATTTAGAAGGAGAAATAAAATAGACATCTGAAGTATACAGAAGGAAATTGGGTGGCAGAGCGATAGGAAGGTGTAGGGGTGGGGTGAGGAACGAGGAAGGGGAAAGCTAGGAGAAAGAAGGGAAATCAGTGTCAGGGAGCTTCTCTGGGAAAGGGGAGGCTTTCAGGAGTCTATGGGGTTGACTGTAGCTAACACTGCTACCAGCAGGGGACATGGAGCCTAAAGAGGCCCCTGCTGTAGCCAGGTGGGACTTCCAGTTAAGGGAGGGCACACCAACCCATCCACAAAATCTAGTCATGTTTTGAGAGGCAGAGGAGGAGGTACTCTTATGGTTCGCAATGGGTGGCTGCTCAATGTTTAGGACATTGAAAGATTCAAAGCAAATTGTGATGCATGGACTAACCCACTCAAGTGAAGAAGCAGACAGTGGTTGAACACCTGCTACGGAGCGAAGGTCTGATTTTCCCTTAGGATCTAAGCATCCATTTCAAATTCATTGCTGAGATGCTTTCCATGGAGGGGTACTTTCCTTACTGACTAAAGACAGGAATGATTAGTTGAGCTTGGAATACAGATACTTTCTTTCTTTCTTTTTTTTTACAAAATTACATGATGAGTAACACTCAAATAGTCTTTGTGTTGAATACATTTAAAGCTATTACCAAATTAGGTTCTCGACTGTTCTCCAAAAAGAATGTTTCTGAACTTCAAAAACTGATTATATATTCTTAAAATAGAGAGCAGAATATATATGTGTCCTAGTTTAGAATTCTTAGAAATTTTATAATTAAACTTACAACATTATATTTTGTAGAGAGAAAGCCCAATTTATTTAATCTGCGGATTTCAGCTTTCCAAGATAAGGTTGTGAGAAAGCTAAAAAGTCTCCTTGATCGGTGGCAGGTTCCACTGAAGGGGAACTTGGGTTAATTATGATCTTTTCAGTGATTAAGTATCCCTGGCTAATCCTCCAGTAGAACGTAGGAAGAAATAATGATACAATTGTAGAAGAGTTTAGGGAGATCGCTATAGAAAGGTCTTTCACTCATATAAGTTATGGATATATATACAGTCAGTATTAGATTTTATCAGCTACTATAACTAACATCAAGGTGTCATGAGCACCATATATTTGTCAGTCTGGGCAGGGAGGATAAGAACAATAAAAATCTGTTACAGCTATTTTTGAAAGACCACAAGGCCATTTTGTAATTATACTCACCATGAATACTACTGCAATGAGCAATTGCATATACACTACAAGTGATAGAGCAATGAGCCAGTCATTGAAAGCTTATTTACATAAAGTGAGGCAGTGCCCATTAAGTGACAGCTTACAGAGCCCTGCTCTAGAGTCTAGCTTCCTTGGTTTTTATGACATGATGTGATTCTCACCTGGCCCGTCCTCAGATTAACATATTTACTTCTAGAATTTTCTTTCTTCCTTCTGCTTGCAGATCCCACGGGCCACTCCCAACTGTCCTCAAATTACCTCAGCTGTGTCTTTGGTGGATGCCTTCAGCAGCTAGGCTCTACAGAAGTAAAAGACACTTTCCCTTTGAGGAAAATTCCAGAATAGTCTCAAAAAATAATGCTTGTTTAACTGGTTTTCTGAAAACTGATGAGGGGGCGAGAAGCATAGGAGCCAAGGCTTCATGTTTCTCTCAGATACATGGTTCATTTCTTAAGACTTCAGTGCACACACTATTTCTGCCCTTCTCCAGTGGAGCATCTTACACTATGCCAAGTGACCTAGCTGTAAGTTTTGACCAAGCTTTCCATTTCTTTCAGTTGCAATCATGCCACTGGACTTTTCAAACATTACAAGAGTGAAAACACCCTGTCATTTTATCATTTGGTTCTCCAGATCTTGCTAAAGGTAATGACCCATAGGAACAGATAGCCCCTCTCGCCAGCGGTTTCACACCAAGCATGCATTAACAAGGAGCAGCAGCAGCCTTTTAGCCTTTCATTCACTCTCCTTCTCTGTCTCACTCTCTCCTTTGCCCTCTGTCTCTCTCTGTCCTCTGTCTGTCTGTATTCTCTATGTCTGTGTGTCTCTGTCTCTCTCTTTCTCTGTCTCTCTGTCTGTTTCTCTGTGTGTCTCTGTCTCAGTTCTCTCTCTCTCTCTCTCTCTCTCTCTCTCTCTCTCTCTCTCTCTCTCTCTCTCTCTCTCTCTCTCTCTCTCTCTCTCTCTCTCTCTCTCTCTCTCTCTCTCTCTCTCTCTCTCTCTCTCCCCACGCCCCCTCTCTGCTAGTTTGACTTCATTCCCTTTCAGCAAATCTCTTTAGTGGGGGATTGAACCTCCGTGCCATGGCAGTAAGACCTCTGGAATAAATGACTGTCAACATATGAAAATAGGAGTTGTGTTGGGGAGGGGCTCAGCGCCTAAGCAACATTAACCTTTCCATCCTTCTTGGTTATGTTGTAATGTAACAGAACCCCAAGTATTCAAGGCAGAAATCATACAGCCCAAGGCATGGAGAAGCAGAGTGAGTGGTGAAGAAGTGGGAAGAATGCACAGTAGACCACACCCATGTACCTGGAAGTAGAGTAACCATGGAAGCCAAAGAGGAAGTTGGATTTCCTACACAGGAGAGTTCCCCTTTCTGTCTAGCTAATTATGGCCATGCAGGCAGGGAAGTCCTGCATGAAGATAGCTTGTACTACCTTAAACTATGTAATATATGACTATTTATGTATCTATTACCTTTTTTTTTTTTTACATCTAAACCCTTCTTCTTTTAAAGTGCACCAAATAAACATGTCTGTTGGGCATAATTCAATCTATTAATTTGCAGTCTGCGGCCTCTAAAACAGGTTTTATGTTTTTAAGATGTTTGGAGTTACTCAAACAAGAAGATATTTTTATAAAAAATAAGATATGGTTAAATATTGGTTTATCCAGACAATCCTGCTGGTAGGAACTTTATGCCTCTCTCATATATCAATCGTGAAATATTTTTGGAATACTTGTCGAGAATATAAGTCTCTGTGTCTTTGTCTCTGTCTCTCTGTTTCTCTGTCTCTCTCTGTGTCACTGTCTCACCACTACCCACTTTTCTGTTGTATACATGTGGAGGTCAGAGAACAGCTTGTGGGAGTTGGTTTTCTCCTTCTAATTTATGTTCTTGGGAGCTAGCTCACCAACCCCCTCCATTTCCCCCATCATTGTAAAGGGAATATTTTAGTTGCTCCCCTGATTATTTATTCATTTCTTCACTCTTTTCCATGAAGGCCACTGGTTTAAAGCCTAGCTACTAGCTTATAAATAAGCAACCAGTATAGTATTAAATTAATTAACTAAAGCATCATCTGTCCAAAATTTGCTTTAAAATTAACACCTTCTTGTTTGTGGTTAACTTTGAGGTTGTTTAACACACAATGTATTACATGAATTCATTTTATAGACAGTGTTTGATTTTTATCACTATTCGGATGTAGATAATGTCGTCTATATGGACTATCACAAGAGGAGTCATTATTCTCCATCATCATTAGCACCATGACTATCAAATCATCACCACCATCAGCACCAATGTTCCTCTTGATCATCCTCATCATAGTTAATGCTCATAATGTTTCATATGCTGCTTGAGCATTTTGTACATCTGTATCAATATTTAACACTGCCATTTCTCGTTTTCCATAGAGAAACATATATTTAAAGTTTAAATTGGGAATTAGGTCACAGTGTGATATAACAAAGTAAGACAGTGTCACAGTGAAGGTGTTGCTTAGCTTCTTATAAAGTGCCTGCCTGGCATGCACCAGCCCTGGGTTCCATCCTGAAACCACTTGAACCAGAAGTAGTGGTGCATCCCTTCATTCAGATAGAGCATGAAAGATTAGAAGTTTGAAGACATCTTCAGCTTTATAATAAGTGGAGGTAGGCCAAAGGAATAGCTGAGACCAGGATGGAAAATAAAACCGCTCAATAAACATTGACCTTAGTTTAGATAGGGAAAATCCAACTTAAACAAAAGAGCATTTCCTATGCTTTAAAGAAATACATTCAAAGTTTGTCAGTTACATGCCCCATAATAGCTATTCTGCTAATCACCAGACTGTATACTTTGCATGAGCTAGTGAGTTTTGAAGGAGAGAGGAGAGAATGCCTGTGAGTTTGTAAAATGGTTCCATCCTCCATCAGCATGAAAAACAGGGACTGGTGTTGTCAGGTAGGTACTCCAAGTTTGCTAAGCAAGGCATGTGGGATTTCTAGGCAGCTTTCCAGGGCATTACTCCAGGTTTCTATTTATGCACAGGTATAGATGTTGATTAGTTGAACACTGCATGTTCTGTAAGTCTTTAACAAGTTTCACAGCAATCCTGGTATGAAAAGACAATATCTCTACTGGCTTCTCCTATATCCCATGCTGAAATTGGTGCATTTTACACAGGGTATGTGTAAGTTTGAATGAGGTAGCCTCCATAGGCTAATATATTCAAATACTTGGTGGGATGTGGGTGGAAATTTTGAGATGATTTAGAGGGTGTGTGTGGGCTTGTTGGATGAGGGGTGTCACTGGGGATGTGATTTGAAGTTTCAAAATCATACACCATTCCCACTTAGCTCTCTCTGTGTCATCCCTGTGGATCCAGATGTAAGCTCTCAGGCAATGCTTCAGTGCCATGCCTTCCTGCCTGCTGTCGTGCTCCCTACCATGATAGTCATCGACTCTAACCCCCTGGAACTCTGAGCCCTGAGTTAAATGATTTCTTTTATCATTGTGTCTTATCACAGCAATTGAAAAGTAACTAAGAAATTGATTTTTTAAATAATTTTTGATAAAGGAAGATAGAAAACATTTCCTTTCTTAGCAAAGTTAGCAATGAATTGGTTCCTACAACCAATTCATTAGTGTTCAGACCCATCCCCCACCCCTTTCTGACAAGTCTGAATCCCAGCAGGATGTATCATAATACCTGGGAAGAGTCAACAAAAATGTCAACTTATGTAATGGCTGCCTTACTGGCTTGAGCTAAATGGTCCAGAGAAATTGTGCATGTCATTTATTTCCCATATTATGCAAAGGATGCATAATATGGAGTCTGTGGTGGTTAGTTCTAAATGTCAACTTTATACAACCCAGAATCATCTGTGAAGAGAGTCTTTGTGAGAGATTGTCCAGATCTGGTTGGCCTGTGAGTATGATTATGGGGACCTGTCTTGATTGCTTTAACTTATGTGGGAAGATTGTGAGTGGCACCATTTCCTCGGTTTGGGTCTTTGACTATATAGGTGTAGAGGTGGGTGATGAGCACAAGTCAGCATGTATGCATTCTTTCTCTGCTCTTGTTAGTGAATGTGTCTCACTACATCAAGTTTTTGCTCTGACATCCTTGCACCAATAAGCTATAACCTAGAATAAAATAACCCTTCATGCCCTGAGATGCTTTTTCTGAATATATTTTATCATAGAAACAGAAGTGAAACTAGAACAGAACTTCTTACCAGGTATGCAACTTAAATTAGATGACTGTGGTTAAGTATAGTTTGGAAACAAAAAACAAAAACTGTTTCATTAGGATCAAATAATATTCACCATGGTTAATTTCATAATTAAAGAGCTTGGCTGTGGCTCATATAAGATCAATTAAAATGCAATGAGTCTACAATAAAGTCTTGTCTCATTTCACCTTAGCTGTGATTACAGATGACAGATAACAGCTTGATAGCCATTGGATCTATGTGCTACTTCAGTTGAACAAGAACACCAGGCTGTTCCTTGTTCATAAGTTCATACAGACCTAAGTCCATCTGTGGAATCAGGCTGGAATTGGGCATCACCATTTTGAGCCTTATGGGCCTGAATAAAATATGTATGCTTCTAACGAACCTCCTGGTAGACCTTGCTATACACACAATACCAAAATTGACCTGTAGACTTAATGCAGTTCTTAAACTTCTGGCAGGATTTTATTGGGTAAATGTTACAAAGTTGATTCTAACCTATATACAGGAACATACATGACTTAGAACAGCCGTTTATCTGGTCTTGAAAAAGATCAGGGGTATAGGATTTACAATAGGAGCTTTTAAGATTTACACAGCTAGAACACTCTAGAGTATCATATTGACATCAGAATAGAAAATTTGGTCAGTTAAAGAGAATACAGAAACAAGAAATGGACCCATACACATGAAAACATTTTCTACAATGGCATCAAGATAATTTAGTAAGATTAAAATGTTCTTGTCATGTTACATTGCTTGAAATATTGCATATCTACATTTTATAAAATAGAATTTTACATTTGTATTCTAATGTATATAATAAGAATAAAAACTATAAATTTGAAAAGAATTATGCTTTGGGGAAAGTAGATGAAACTGCCTTTTCCAACCCTCGACCTGAATGAAGTTCTCCAAGGCCACAGCCCACCCACGGTGTGCTGTGTAATGTTGGACAGGTTCAATGATCTCAGACACAAAACAGTAACATCATGTTCCCTAGAGCAGAAGCACATTTTATGGTCTAGGGTTTTGTGGGATTAGTCTGTGATGTTCAGACATTTATAATACTGCTTAGCAGTGCATTCCTCAGAAGGTGCCAATGTCCTTTAGCAATACATGTCTGCAGTAATACAAACAATAGCATAGCTTTATTTCAAACACATCCCAAGTAAAGCAAACCTACACAAGATAAGGAGGGAAACCATTTTATTTCGGTGGCATTTTGGGCAGTAAATGTTAATAACCTGAACAACATATGTACGGGGTGAGTTCATTATAGAATAGACTTTTTAGCTTGATGGACACATTTCTAGCCTAATATTTGTAGTTAACACATGCGGCACAGCTTATTGAACCTTGTTAAGGATCTGCTTAGTTAATGGCATGTAAATTATTTCTCAAATTAACAAAGAAGAACAGGGAAAGATACTTGCCTGTTTGAGGCTTTTTAATTTTTCATTACATTTTATTTTATTTCTTAGTGAAGTGTATGCGCCTTGCTGCACACGTGACCATCAGATGCCAGCTTGAAAGAGTCTTTTTCCTACTTCCACCACACGGATCCTGGGAATTGAACTCAGGATGTCAGATTTGGTGACAAGCTTTTTTACCAACTGAGTCATCTTTCCAGCTCAAATTATATAGTATAATAAAATATTTCTTAATTTTCACTCCATATTTAAAATATTAGCTTTAAATTATGATCCTGGTACTTTCTATGGAGGCGTTTGTCCAACGGAAACTGCTTCTCTGTGCTTCAGACATGCATCTGTGAGTCACTCTGTAAGGGACTGTATAAATAGCCACTATTGTTTCTGTTTCTCCCTTCACCTTTGTCTTCAGTTGTTAACTGAGGATTGGCGAGTTTACTAAACCAAGTGTACTGAGAATCCAGCGGAAAATAAGTAAATTATACTGTCAGAGATTAGGATATAGGTATTTATAGTCGTATCAAGTCTAATACTTCCTTTTCAGTTACAAATTCAGTAAACTCCATCCATTCTGAACTGTTTTAGAGAAAAGCGTCTCCTGTTCAATGTTAACTGTGCCCTCACCTTCGGTTTCAGCTGTGTCCACCTTGATTTGTTTCATTCAGATCTCCTCTTGTGCCTAAAGTATTCAATTGTCTCTGCACTGTAGGGAGCAGGACACTGGAATGACAGACTTTGTGTGACACCACAGTCCTGTCTCTGATTTTTATCCTGGAAGTTCATTTGCAATACTAGATTTTTACTCTTGAATTCACAAATGGTCAATGAAACTGACCTAATTGAACTAAATAGTATGTGTATGTGTGTCTGTATGCAAGAGCATATGTTGATGTATATGTTTATGTGTGCATTATTTACACTGAGGCTTCTGCATTTCCTTGAGGTTGTAAAAGAGATTCTGTGATTCCCCTTAACAGATTAACCAATTCATTACTTCTTAGGATGGACTTCTTCTAAATAGTTCTCCATATTAGAAAAACAAAACCTAAAATGTATGTAAATGCATGTGAGCCAGATATGAGTCTCTGCCATTTTCTTGTGATTTACTTAGCATTTATAATTTCTTTGGTTTTTTTTTTTTTTTTTTTTTTTTTTTTTGGTGTGTAGTTAAAGAAGAAAGGTGGAAGATATTTAAACATTATTTGGGGCAGGATGATTCCATGTTTTGGTACTTACCTTGTGACAGGAAATATGAGTAGACAGCATTTTGAAAAGCCTTTCTCCAGTACTCTAATGTATCACTCAAACACAGCGAATATTATTTCCTAACATTCAGACAAATTTTTATCAGAAAAATGAAGGTGGGTGTGGAAGCATAAAGGGCTTGACTGAGGAACAGATTTAATCACCAAATAAAAAATGTTGACATAGATAAATTACCACATTACAATAGAGTTCCTTCCTGAATTTGCTCCTTGAAAATAATATGGAAATTAATAGGGAATTAGCCATCTGTAGTGTGACAATATAGATATAGACACATGTGATAAAAAGACCAAAAATAGTTCACAATTCTGAGAGCTGTTACTCTGTCCCATTAATATCTGAGTGGCTGTGCCTGCTAGTTCCCAAGGACCCATGGTGACTCTGTCTTCACCACCTGAAGGGCATTGCTCTTACCAACAAAAGCAATCAGATTAGTAAATCAGAGGAGAATAAGATGTTACTTCACTTTTGAAGGACACCACACGGCTAGAGATGATCGGTGTTCTTTGCTCCCTCCTCTTAGCATCACATGGTTACCTATGTAAGGCTCAGAAGTGTAATCTTTACGTGACTGACTTTTTAATTAGATAGTCTGCAAAAGACAGAGTGAGCAGATGCTGGTGGAATAGCTTATTTAGAGCAAGAATTGATGAATAATGAAAGATGTAATGAGAGTATAAAAAATACAATGAACATATGCATGTACCAATAAGATAGCAAAATCTCAGAGGATCTTTCCCTTCTTGGGAATTTATTTTTGAAGGATTACAGCATTTCCTGTAACTAACAATGACTGATGAGCTTTATATGCCATCAGAGACATTTTTTTTTTCCTTTTCTACGTTGGTAGGAAATACATAGAAATGTTATGGCTGTAAGTGTTCGAGTTTTTGTGGGGCTCCTACAAGTGGGAGTGGCTTTATCTCTGACTCTTTTGTTTGTTCTTGGGAACTTTTCCTCTTATTGGGTTGCCTTGTCCAGCCTCCAAAGGAGGCCATTCACCTTGTCTTGTTCTATCTTGTTTTGTCCTGTCTGGCTGCTGTCTCCTGGGAGCCTGAAGAGGAAACAGAGGTATAGTGAGTCTAGGGGAGAAGGGATGTGGGGGGGCACTAGGAGGAGTGGAGAGAGAGGGAGTGGTGATTGGGATAAAGTGTATGAAGAAGAATCTATTTTCAATTTTTGAAACTGTAAAGGTTTTGTAAGATTCCTGAAGAGACTAGGCAGTCATATAAAAATATAAACAGTTAAGAACTTTAGAAGCCCTAATTTGTAAGCCCTTAAAGTTTGGAATAACGCTAGTTTGTTTATGAGTGCTTTGTGTAAGGCACTTAGTTATAAGTGAGAGAAACCAAGGAGAGTAGCTTGAAAAGGGGAAAGACGGTCAGAATGGCTGTCCCAGAAATCATGACTGGAAGGCAGCAGTCGCTTTGGTTACTGTAGGATGTGTTTGCTAACACTTGACCAGGGGCTTCAGTTGTACTCAGCTGGCAATCGGGAGACCACCATAGGGTGAATATCATGTTACCAGAGCTTCCTTGAGGATGTACTTGGAGGCACAGGGACGACTGCTGTGGTCATGAAGGGGTGATTAGAAGTTGTAAATAATCAGCAGGACCTTTAGTGCTTCCAAAGAAACAAAACAAAACAAAGCAAAACAAACAAACAAAAAAAAAAAGCAAAGGAAAACTGCAACACAAAAAACAGCAACAAACCTGAAAACACGAGTGTTTTATTGACTGAGAGAAGTTTAGTGTACTAGGCTGCAAGTCAAGCCAATTATTCTCCCAAACAACTGACCTTAATTGCTTATTACTTATTTTATTTTTGAAGTTTCAGTATCAGTGTGACATTATCTTTTTATAGAGATAGCATGAGATGATGAAAATCATATAAAATGCATAAAAAGATACTAAATGCCTCTCAAATCCCATATGTCAATCATTTGAATCATACTTACTTCCTATCATTATAATAAAGTTGATAGCCAATTATTGCATTCATGTCCTTTATTGGGTGATTATAATCATTGTAGTTTTATTGTGTACTTGTTAGAGAACCATTTTAGGCCACTGAGTGTCTAGGTCAGATGGTGGCCTTGAAAACAAATGTCAAAGTCTACTAGCTCCTATCTGATTCACATTTTAAAAAATTCAATCCATTCAGTGAATTCAGTATCTGTGCCTAACGCTGTGGCCATTCATGTATTCATGGAACTACAGTGGCTTTCCCCAAATCTCCCCCACTCACCAGAATTTAATGTGCTTGCTTATGCCACAGCCTTTAAATCTATGTGCAACCTACTGCAGTGAGCACATTATCAGTTATTACTATTCTACGTGTGTTCCCTCAAGCGCAACACCAAAGTGATGAATCAACTCCATTAACCAGAGAACAAGGCCTTTTGTTTGAATTATTAAAAGTGATATTTAGATAGAGAACTAGGTTGTGGGAAATCCACTCCCTGTTTCTTATTTCACCACTCCAAGAAATAAATAAATGAGCAAATAAATAAACACCTTTTGTATGCCATTTCAGACTAGATTAGTGAGTGAAAGGCAGAGATTGCTGCACCTTCCCGGACCTTTTGTTCAAGGTCTCTCATGAACTGTTTTCAAAATTCTTCTTTCATTTCCATTCTAAAGTAGATATCCATGGAATCAAAACTGAGTTATTCCATTGCCCTTTGTAGAATGACTGACTGAATCAGAATTTAAAACCTGAACTTGGTCAGCACTTAGATACTTCAAGTACTTATGACTCATAAGCATGACATGAAATTTATGCAAAGAAGGGCTGAGAGGTGGCTCTACAGGTAAAAGCAGCTACTCTTACAGCGGAATTTAGTTCAGTCCCTAGCACTCACAAAGGGTAGCTCACAGTCAAATAACTGAAATAACAACTAACCAAACAAACAACAATCTTACAAACGATACAAGAATAGTTAGTGTAGCTGAGTGTGAAGAACAGGGCTCTGTGTGTTGTGAACACCTGCTGGGTGGTCCCATTGCCTTGTCTGTACCCGAGAAGGTCAACTACAACTGCAAGTATGAGGTACAGTAGGACGTTCCTTCTTTATCACAGAGAGGCTATGTTAACAGTTAATAGTAGGGACAACTTCATGGTTTTGTGGATTGTACAACCTCACAGGTCACATACAGCTAAAGCATACCTTATACTTAGGTATCTGTTCTGCTCTTGCCACCTATAAAAACCTGTTCTGTTCTAGTAACAGAAAACAGACAAGGCATAATATTTTACACACACACATGCACACATGCACACATGCACACACACACACATACATACACCACACACACACGGATGGACACACATACACTATAGCAGAATATTCAGGACTGGGCAGATTACAAAGAACAGAAGATTACTTGGCTCCCAGTGATGGAGACAAGAAAGCCCACAGGCTTGTTGTCCTAATCTGCTCAGAATCTGGTAAAGACCTTTCTATGTCACAGGAAAGCCGCATCCCATGGAGAGGCAGAAAAAGCACTCTATCTCAGGTCTCCCTTCTTTTTAGAAAGATACCAGTTCCATCTTGGTGACACCATCCTCAGGACCTCATCTAATCTCAATGGCCTTCTGAATGTGTGGCCTCCACTGACAGCTTATGTACTCATTTAGTGAATAAATTTCAAATCCAGAAACTTTGATACAGTACGTTCAAACCATAGCAGGGAAGAGGGTAAATATTTTTTTTGGGGGGGTGTGCTAACCATATGATTCATACAACGACTGCAGCTCAAAGTAGTTTCACCAACACGAAAAAGAGTAAGCAGAGTTGTGCTTCAGTCAAACTTTCTTAGTAGGCTAGCTTTGGCTCAGTAGGCTCGCCCCCCCTTTTCCTCAGAGTCACACTTGCCAGATCACCCCAGAATTCAGTATTTACTTTCAGATTTTGTATAAGTGGCTTAACCTTTCTGTGAATCTAGATTTTTTTTTGCTTTGGATGTCCTCTTTTTTTTTCTCTCCTCTGCAAAGAAGACTGTTCACAGAGAGGTTTTGAGTATTACTCAAGATAATGCCTAAAGGACACAATGCCACTCAGCACACGCTCTTGAAAAGCTGTTACTATTATTTGTTTGGTCACTTCTGTGAAGGATTTGATTTTCAAGGCTGGATATGCTTTGTAGGTGATAAACTCATGGAAACTTATTTTATAAACCCTGGGCTAGATCAATCTTGAGCGAAGAGCAAACAGGCTGCTTAATCCACCAAACAACTGACCTTTTTCATTTGTCTTTACAAACATTCCGTGGTTAAGTAGAAAGGGATGCGGTCTCCTCTGAAGAGCTGTGTAGAGTGAAACTCACCAATGGAAGGCCAGCGAATTCCATTTGCTCATATTTGAACTTTAGTTTCCTTATCTGTGAAGTGAAAGCTACATGGTGAAATTGGACATGGGCTTTTTTGTTTGTTGTGTTAGCGCTGAGTGCGCACTCTCGATTGCTCATATTCTGTAAGGATATTTAGTTTACACTCCATCTCTGGTCTCCAGACTTGTGATGCTCACTTGACTCACCGAATGGCTACTGCCTCTCGGGATCCTTCCTATGTAGAATCAACATGCCGCCTTAATATGGCAATATGATCTTGACAGAAAGGAGATAAAGACTTGCCCAGAGATGTTCCTTGTTTGATAATATACTTTAGGAAAACTATTACTTTGCTTCTAAATTTTTTAGATGAAAGAAAAAACCCAAATGCCCACAAAAAATCTGTCTGCTTATTCAGGTGTATAAGCGACACACAGGCTTATTAAACTGATGATGGAGAGATGCTAGTCTAGGGAATGTAATAGAATGTTTTTTTTTTTTTTCTCAAAGACAATAGTCATTAGATTTCCTACTGTTACCCTGGGGATTGTCTGGAATCTGCCATGTGTACAAGCTAATAATAAAAGGCACTGGTTTACTATATTATTCCCACATGGTGTTCCAATCTTTCTGGTCCAGGAATACCCATACAATGTGGTTTATTCTTGGGACAAATCTGCACAAGCCATCACATAAAAGTTGCAGACCACACCAGGCTACTTCTGTTCTTCAACTGCTCCATCAACACATGAAACACACACACACACACACACCTGCAACTAGTCACTTACAGAATGCATATGCTGCTTTCTGACCTGCATAGGACATTTCCTCTTTCTTCCTCCCCTTTTTAAATGTTATTTATTTTATATCACGATCGTAGTTTGCCCTCCCTCCTCTTTTCTCAGTCTCTTCTCTCACCTCACCTCCCTGCCATCCTTCTGGCCTCCCTTTTCCTCTCAGAAGAGATCCAGGAAAAGGGAGGCCTTCCATGAATATCAACTCATCTTGTAGTAAGACTACAAGTTGTAGTAAGACTAAGTAAGCACATCTTCTGCTATGGTGGCTAGCAGTTAGGGGAAAGAGATCCGAAGGTGGACTACAGAGTCACAGACAGCTTTCTTTCCTGCTGTTAGGAGTCCCACATGAGAACCTAGATGTACAATTGTAACATATGTGCTGAGGGCATATATGGAAAAACAAAAGCAGGGTATAGGTAAAACAATCCTGTACAATAATAGAATGTCTAAGGTATCACCATCTCTAATTTCAAGCTGTACTACAGACAATAGTAACAAAAACCACATTGTATTGGCATAAAAACTGATAGGTTGATAAATGGAATCGAATCAAAGACCAAGACAAATGCACATACCTATGGCCACCTAATTTTTGACAAAGAAGACAGAGTTATACAATGGGAGAGGGAAAAAAAATCATCTTCATTAAATGGTGCTGGACTAACTGGATGTCTCTATGTAGAAGAATGCAAATAGATCCGTATCTATCACCCTGCCCCTCTCTTTATGATGATACAGTGGCATCCTTCTTGCATACCACTACTCCTTAATTCACATTTGTATGTCCCACAGCTCAGATTGACTATTTTCTTTCTTAGTCATAGCCTTTCCCCAGAACCTCCCATGCTTGTTGCCTACTAACCCTAGCCCTCTGCCCAACTTTCTCATAAGATTTAAACTCCTGGAAATTCTCTACTTTATTCATCAATGTATATTGCCAGATGGGATATTTTCTTGTTCAACTCAGCATCTAAAATATGTGATAAATGAATGAGGAAGGAAGACTTCTTTTTGTAGTTTGTTGAAAGAAATATTTTAAAAAGTAACAACGTAGTATGCCTATCTTATAACTGAAGTAGAGAAAAGGCTGGAGGCTGATCAGAATACTTGTGTGGTTTTGTGGTAGTATGTTTCAGCCTGTGACTCGTGGATGTTTTAATGGTGAAGGAACCATGCCGAGTTGATTGAATAGCTAGATCATTTGTGAAACTCTAGACATCCCAGCAACATGCAATATACATATGCACATACATGCCAAGCAAACTTCAGGAAGTTTCATAAGACCGTGAAAATAGGAGCTACCATTTGCCAGTGGAAATACTAGTAAACACAGATATGAAGATGAGTGTGGTTTGGTGGTGGTTTTTGGAGATTTTACGGTGGGGTAGAAATCACTCTATAAAAAGAAACAATATGGTACATTTTTTGATTAGTGGCTTCCAGGAATAAAAGAGTCCTTGGGGACAATTGAGGAGTCTTGAGTCAGTCAGTAGCTGGTTTGCAAAGGGACAACTTGACAGGGTGCAGAAGGGAAAGCTCCTGCAGAAAGAGTCGCCTGAAGCAGAGATGCAGGTGGCCATGTAAGTGGCTTAGGGGACTTCCTTTGCTCTGTCCATTCTCTAATTTTACAGTTCATACTAAATAATAAGGCAAGGAGACCCATAATTCCCCCTTGAAGTTTCCTTTTTGGGGATCCTATGTGGGAGCCTTTCACCTAAGGGCAAGTCAGGTGAGAGACTCCAGGGGAGACATTTCATAAAAGTCAGGTTCTTTATTCCTCTTGTCAGAATGAATCATTCTATCACCTAGCAGCATCCATAAAGATATTCTAGGGGGATATTTTCACCACTCATTTTGATAAAAAGCAAAGTAGTATTTCATGAACAGAGTTGGTCTTTCTAAATGTCATTAAAAACCTGCATATCGCACACCAAATAACTTCAGGCACTAGTTCCCCACAGGAATGCCAGATTTCAGACACAGGTTTTCCTCAAACTTAGTTTCCACATCTCTGTCTTCTCCAAACATAAAGACTGAGCAGTAAGTATGAAGGCTTATATCCACCTCATGCAGTGATATGTTCAGATTCAGCTAACCCTGGAGAGAGACCTAGCAATAGCAAGCAAATTTTATCTATAATTTATGAGTACTAGGAATGATTGCTGCAGTGTACTTGTGAACATGGACCAGGTCACCATAGCTCTCTGGCTGAAGTATACTATACTTGTGATGAGAATTTGCTTTTTGAGAGATTATTGTTTTTTTTTTCCTGTTCTCTATAATTGAGTGATTGGCCTTAAGAAAGTTCAAATGAGTAATTTTTTTTTATCTTCACTGTTTTCTGTCCACTTAGAAGTTCAGAGTGATGGAACTCTCTTCACTGTGTGTTATGCTCTTCCCTGGATAATAGCCTTTAAAGTGATCAACTGGGGATGGAGGAATAGCTGAGCTGGGAAAAGTGCTTGCTCCTATGGAGATGGCTGGGCTTTTGTTCCCAGCACTCACACTAAGTGGCTCACAATCACCTATAACTCAAGATCCAGAGGATCCTATTCTGGAGCTTTGAGAGCACTTGAACACAACACACACACACACACACACACACACAAACACACACAAACACATACTCACTCACTCATACACACTCACACTCACAACTACACATAAGATTTTTAATGAACTAATACTTATATGTTTTTTTCAGATTAAATTGTGCAGGTATAGAAAAATAACCGTTAGTCATTTTCACTCAGTGAGTGATATACGTTAACTCAAAATCCTGTACAACATTGTTTCTATGGAAGTTTTCTTCTTTGAAGCTTAAATCTTATTTAAATAATTATTGTATTTATTCTTTGTAAAACTCATACACTCATGCACTCTATTTCAATCATAAGGAAGCCCTGCACCCTTCTCTTTCATCTCCTCCAAGATCCCCATCCAGCATCCAGCATCCCTTGCTTTCTTTCTTCATATTTTTCTGTATTTAATAACCCAGTGAGTGCTCTTAGGGATTCCCATACACACACAGGCGTAAGGCCACAAATACACTTAAATTCAGGATGCCGGGGATCGTGGCATGCTGGTCAGGCGAAGAAATTAATCTTTATGCTAAGATTCAACAAACATCATCCTCTTATGAATAATTGGGGGGAAATCCACATTGTAATCCTGATACATTATTGCCACCCTAAGAATGAAGACTCTGGAAGAAAAGAGCAAGGGGTGAGTAAGGGTAGGTGAGTATCTACAGACAGATGCTAAGGGGCACAAAAGGGACAGAGGGAGAATGTGACCACTCAAGCAGAGCATGGGAAGCTCTTGGTCCTTCAGGCCTTGTAGCAACACAAGTTGAAGGCCCATGTGGAGAGCAGTGTGTGTCCTGTAGCTTGTTCCAAGTGAACACACTCACCTAGGCCTGCTGGTATGCTGGAGCCAAATGGAGCCATTATAATACAAACGAGCAGCTTGTAGTCACAGCCTCAGAGGTACTTGTTGCAAATCTGCCTGCAAAGTAGATTTTAAAACCTACTATTTGTGAGAGCATCTGGCCCGCAAGCCACACAGTACATTATTGGCACTCTAATTCATGCTTCGGCTGTGGAGTGGATTTCGAAATATATCTAAGAACCTTAGTTTTCCACGGAAAGACCTTGAAGACACACAGTCAGAGGGAGGAGCTGCAGCCGTCATCTGGTGCTCAGAAAGATGTTGCTGTCTGTTGTTGGAGATGTCATCGGTCCGTACCAACGCATCTATCAATAGCCACTGATTTGCCAAGGTCAGAGGATGTCAGCCCCACAAATGTGAACAGAACTAGAGTCTGAGGATCTGAGACTGAAGCTGAGGAGATGGCCCAAGGAATAACACAGTTGTTGTTATGCCAACAGGAGGACCTGAGTTTGAATCCCAGACATTTAAAAGTCTAGGCAGGATGGTGTCTACTTGTAAAAACCAGTGACTGAAAGGCTAAGGCAAGTGGCCCTCTAGAACGCCTCGGTAAGACAGTCTAGCTAAATAGGCAAGCCCATTTCACGTTCTGCACCCTCAGGCTTGTAGTTAAGTATCAAATGTATTAAAGACATCAGTGCCTTAGCACTTAAAATTCTGACCCTACCAGAAACTCAGGGCGTGACCTCCTGGTGACAGAGCACAGTGCTGTGTGTACCAGGGATTGGCACATTGATCAAATACACATCAAGAGCACTTTATAGCAGACTGTGAAAATGTACTTTGTTTACACCTCCACCTTAGTTTCCCCACATATTTAATAAAGGCCATTAAGTATGTTAACATACCTAAATCAGCTTGTTTCCCATATGCCTGCCCCGAGCTGGCGATGAGAGAGATAAGTCTGGTATCTTTCAAAGATAATGTACTCTCTTTGTTTCACTACAAGTACAGGCATCTTTTCCCCTCCTGAACCACTGCTTGGAGACCAGAGAGGGAAATGTTCACATTTTTATTTCAAAGCAGTACTGCCTACTTAAATGATTGGTCAGTTGGATAATTGTGAAGTTTTCCCCAAAGATCAGAGTCCCATTCAGGTTTCTTGTATGTGAGGACAGAGTAAAAGGTGATGCACCCTTGCCACTCTCTACTTGTTCTGACAGTCTAGATCTCGATGGATGAAATTCAAAGGGAACCCTTGTCAGTCCGGACCTATGATCTGACTCAAGTTTATGTGAAATAAGTGTCTGTGTATGCAGTTTACTAACCTGAAATAGACAGGCAGAGTTTACCGTATAACAGGTTCTTTCCACAGTCCATATAATTACAGCTCAGGAGCACTAGATACCCTTAGTATGTACACCTTGCTGGTGTGTGTCAGTGGCTAGCAGGATTAATACATTTGCTTTCTTGCCCTAGAGGCAAACCGATGTGTTCTGTCTCTTTTACAGAGAGCTATAAAAAAGGACACTACACTATTTCTCATTTGTAGAAGCATTCTATCCAGTGAAAGAAATGTAATATTTAATTTAAACTTATATCTAAAATGCAAATAGAGTCACAAGAGAGCACATACTAAGGTGAAGACACTGGTCAGGGCTGTGGGCTGTGCTCTGTGGCTAAGAGGTAAGTGGAGCTTAAGCAAACTGTGGGGACATGATCTATGGTTTGGTTTGTCTTGTGAGAGCTGCCCTTTACTGTCCAGTTTTGGTAGAAAATGCGACAGGTGACCTGGCTGTCTTTTGTTCTGGGCTATGTCAACACCCTGCTTTTCATATTTTCCAGAGATGGCCCTGCTGAGCAGGAGCAAGTCCTTTGAAAGCATTACATCCTTAATCCCCCTATATGCTCAGAAAAAAAAAGACAGAGTAGCAGGAAAGGGACCCAGTCCCTTTGGGAACCCTCAAGAGAGTGGCCACTGCTGGGCGTGGGGTCATGTGTTAATCCTGACTCCAGGAGAGCTTATGAGCTGAAGTGTATTTCTATAGCCAGAAATCAGAAAAAAAAATGTTGATAAAGATAAGAAAGGGACTGGGAGGTCGTGCAGTGGGTAGATTATTGGGTGCATAAGCCTGAGGTCTTAAATGCTATCCCTAGAACCCACTTAAAATTCAGATTTGGAAGCTTATCTCTGTAACTCCTGTGCTAAGACCTGCAAACAGGCAGACCCAGAGACTTTGCCAACCACCTAGTCTAGCAGAAATGTTGGTGTTAAAGTTCAATGAAAGATTATATTTTCAAAGAAAATTGAGATGATAAGGTGCTTGAGGAAGGCAATGGATGTCAGTCTCCTACATGCCAATACATGCATGTGCACACATACATAAGACACAGACAAAAACAAATTCATCTGACGTTCCTCACCATGATCAAATGCCCAAATGAATATATAATAAATACAACACTGTAGTGTGATTAACTTAAAAAAGAACCAGTTGCTTAAGTAAAACCACAACTTAAAATAGAAATTGAAGCTAGCACTGCTAAAACTCACTTTCCCCGGCTAGAAATTGAAGGTTTCAGAAGAGCAAACTATTAGTTTGCAGAAGAAAGCCTTCTGTTTGATACAACATGTTGGATAATCACCTAGATTACTACATAAAATTACAAGAGCTGGTCCTGAGAAATGAAACCAGGTCACATAATGGTACACTTGCCCGTGTAGGCAGAGGCTAATAGAAACTGCTTTCTGCAATGGTGCCCAAGTGACACAAGAGATGATTGTTTGCGTATGGCTGGAGTTGTACCCACAAATTATATGCAGCAAGAAAATATCAAAGCTTAAACATTGTTCTTCCTCACCCTGCACAGCCTTTCCTAGGGAGAACTAAGAGCTTTCTCTGTTTATATTAACTGAGTAAAACATATGCCATTTTATTTCTTACTAAACAAGCTTTCAGCTCACAATTTGGGATATGCATTAAATATAACCTCCCAAACAGCTTTATTCTAGTGATAATTCACACAGACATTGGCCATTGAATAACTCACAAAATTATATCACATTTATAAATTTTGAAGCAATTTCTCTTTTTAAGTAGGCTGCTGGCTTTCTTCCAAGTATTATAGAATAAGTTTGATTCTAAATTTAACTATAGCTAACTTATTTTGCATCCACTTCACTGGAAGTTTTACCTTGGTTTGAGGGCACACACCCTTTGCTACCCCCTTTGCTACTCAAAGTGTCATTTGATTGATTTTTATTTACTTTGGTTTTTCAAGATAGCATGATTCTGTATAGCCTTGACTATCTTGAAACTCACTCTGTAGACCAGGCTGGCCTCGAACTTACAGATCTGCCTTCTGAGTGCTGGGTTTAAAGGTATGTTCCACCACTGCCCAGCATTTCTTTTCATTTGTCATAACAGTTGGCAATTTCTCCCACAGATTGGTGATACTTCCTAATAATGCTCTCAAATGACACGGTTGTTTCAAAGAATTGGGTCCTAACTAATACTGTGCATTTGGGATTTGTAATTAGCTGTCTTTAAAAAATAATTTCAGTGATTAAGAGCTCTTGCTGCTATTGCAGAAAACTGGAGTTCAGTACCTAGCATCCATGTCAAGCAACTCAAAACCACGTATAACTCCAGCTCTGGGGGATCTGATGCCTTGGACCTCTATGGGGACTACACTCAAGTTCACATATTCATACACAGACACAAAGGTATACACATAATTAAACATAAAAATAAAACCTTTAAAATATTTTTGAATCAAAGTAAAGCAGAAGTTGGAATGTGCTTCCTTATAGAATATTTAAATAAATAAATATTTTGGATATTAGACCTTTGTCAGATGTAGGGTTGGTGAAGATCTTTTCCCAGTCTGTAGGCTGTCGCTTTGTTCTCTTGACAGTGTCTCCTGCCTTACAGAAGCTTCTCAGCCTCATGAGGTCCCATTTATTAATTGTTGAAATTAAGGCCTGGGCTGTTGGTGTTCTGTTAGGGGAGGGGAATAAGGGGAAAATGGGAGAGAGGGAAGAATGGGAGGATACAAGGGATGGGATAACCATTGAGATGTAACAAGAATAAATTAATAAAAAATTAAAAAAAAATAAATCTATTGATGGATTGATTGCAAAGACTCAAAGCTACAATAACACAATGCTGCATCTGCGGATTATGTGTCCCACCCTCCTCCAAAGAAATTTACAGCAAAGTTAAGTGTAGCTAGTATTGTGTTAGGAAGGAGGAAGCAGTCTAATTTTGTGGTTGGGGTATAGCCTTTAGCAGGAGATCAGGGTTAGATGAGGTCCTTAGAGTGAAACTCCATGATTGAATTGAAGGATTTTATAAGAAGAGCGGCTGGGTGTGGTGGCACACAGTTTTAATCCCAGTACTAAAGAGGGAGTGACTGGCAGATTTTTATGAGCTCAAGGCCAGCCTGGTCTATAATGCAAATTCCAGGATATCCAGCGTTACACAGAAAAACCTAGTTTCAGGAAGGAAAAAAAGGAAAGAAGAAGAAATGGGAGAAGGCGTTAGAGTTATAATGCCACAGTAGATTGCTTGGATAATGTTTGTCAGTTGGCAGGAACAAGAATCTCTAAAGAGACAACTTCTTGGCATATCTGTGATTTATATCAGGTTAATTTAACGAAGAAGAACTGCCGTTATGTGGGTAGCATTCTGGGATACAGACTAGATGAAAAGCAGAATGCTGGCTAAAAACCAGCACTCATTGCTCTGACTATGGTTACAGTGCAACCCGCTGCTTTAAGTTCCTTCAGTGTGCCTTTCTTTTCAGGATCGACCTTATCCCATCAAATTGTAAGCTGTATTAAACCTTTCTTCCATTAAGTTGCTTCTTGTCAGTTATTTTGTTATAACGAAGAATGTATAGACCTAACATGTAAACAATAACAACAAAAGGAGACAGAAAGATAAGAGGACACAAGATAAATGTGTATTTCCTATCACTTCCTGTGAGATTATGGCTTATACCACTTTGAGATTCTTTTAAGAACACGGACATCATCGATTCATCTTGGATTTCCCGAATCTAAGAAATAACATGAACTCTTTCTTTATGTGTTATGAAATTTTGGTTTTATGCTATTCCTTCACAGAAAATATGCAAGCTACATCCAGAAGTGCTACAGGTTTTGACAGCTGTTGGCTAAATCTTGCTTGGTAAGAACAGAACCAAGGAAGTGTGTGCTGAGAACAGTTGTCTTGCTTAGGGTTTCTATTGCTGTGACAAAACACCATGATCAAGTCAATTCTTATAAAGGAAAACATTTAATTGGGGCTAGCTTGCAGCTTCAGGGGTTTAGTCCAATATCACCATGACAGGAAACATGGTAGCATGCAGGCAGACATGGTGCTAGAGAGATCTACATCTTGGTCATCAGACAGTAGAAGGAACTGTGCATCTCAGTGCATAACTTTAGCATAGGAGACCTCAAAGCCCACCCCCGACAATGATAGACTTTCTCCAGCAAAGCCACACCTTCCTCAACAAGGTCACATCTCCTAATAGTACCATTCAGGATGGGCCAATTTTTCACACATATGAGTCTATGGGGGACATTCTTATTCAAATCACCACACTCCACTCCCTGGCCCCATACCCTTGTAGCCAGACCATAATGGAGAAACACATTCAGTCTAACTTCAAAAGTTTTCACAGTCTATAACAGTCTCAATCTTGTTTAAAAATTCAAAGTTCAAAAATCTCATCTGAGATTCATACAATCTCTTAACTGAAATCCTCTGCAAAAATCAAAGTCAAAAATGTAGGTAACATACTTCCAACACACAATGGCACAGGATATACATTACCATTTCAAAAGGGAGGAAAGTGAACATACCAAGAAAATACTGGCCCAAAGCAAGACTGAAAACCAGCCTGGCAAACTCCAAGATCTGTGTCTCCAAGTCTGATGTCAAAGAGCTCTCCAAATCTTCAACTCTTTTCAGCTTCATTGATTGCAACACACATTATTCTCTTGAGATGGTTCCACTCCTTGTTAGCAGCTCTCCTTAGTGGTATCACAAGACTCTCTAGCATCTTGCTGTCTCCGAGGCAATCTAGGCTTCACTTTCACAACTTTACATAATAGCCTCTCTAGGTCTCCATGCAGGGATACCCCTGCCACACACCTGGCCTCAGTGGCTTTCCTTAGTCTCAGAGGGAGGTTTCACAACCTCTTTCTTCTATCCTTAACTCTAAAGTGAAAACCACCACGTAGCTGAAGCTGCCAAGGTCTGATGCTTGCTTGGTTTGAAACATGGCCCCTCGTTCACTGTATCTTTGTCAGCTTTCTGTTTTCAAGGGTTTCCTTTACTGCCTAACTTGGCTGTCCTGGAACTTGTTCTTTATACCTTGCTGGCCTTGAATTTAGAGATCCCCCAGCCTCTGTCTCCTGAGTGCTGAGATTAAAGGCACATACCACCACGCCTGACTCTGAGCTTTTCTTTAAACAGTTCCATTTCACAAGTTGGAAGCTTAACTGGGTTGGGCTTGTCCTAAGGTCTCCACTGCCTTTATTCTATTTAATATCAAGGAATTTCTTTAATCTGTTCATTTCCTTGAACACAGGATTTAAAGCTCCATTCTACTTTCTGGTACTCCATTCCCCTCAAATTGTACATTTCCTATTTTTCCTTCCTCTGCTTTCTTCTTTTCAATTTAGATCTGTACAGTGAACATTAGTAACCCTAAAACAGAATCTATACTAGACTTTTTTGAGATTTCCTCTACCAATGGGATCAATCTAAAACTTTTCAATTCAGCCTCAGGCAAACTTTTCAAACAATGACAAAAGGCAGGCATAATCTTTGCAAAATATAGTCTCTAGACCACATATCAACATTTTCCTCCTCTGAAAGCCTCCACAGCTCAAGTCATCTCATCCCAACTCTTTTTCATGTTCCTACTAGCATGGCCCATTAAGCCCTGAATAAAGCATTCCACTGCCCCCTATTCCAAAGTCTCCCAATCCACATTTCTCTAAACAAAACCATAATCAGACCTATCACAACAATACCCAGCCAGTAGTTCAACTTCTCTCTTAGGGTTTGTATTGCTGTAAAGAGACACCATAACCTAGCCAATTCTTATAAAGGAAAACATGTATTTGAGGCTGGCTTATAGTTTCAAAGGTTTAGCCTATTATCTCTCTCTCTCTCTTTTAAGATTTATTTATTTATTTATTATACAGTGTTTTGCCTGCATGTATGTCTGCATGCCAGAAGTTGGCACCAGATCTCATTATAGATGGTTATGAGTCATCCTATGGTTGCTGGGAATTGAACTCAGGACCTTTGGAAAAGCAGGTAGTGCCCTTAACCTCTGAACCATCTCTCCAGCCCTAGTCCATTATCTTTATGGCAGGAAACATGGCAGCATGCAGGCAGACATGGTACTAAACAAGGAATTAAGAATTCTACATCTTGATCAGCAGGCAGTAGGAGACTGCATCACACAGTGCATAGCTTGAGCATATATGACCTCAAAACCTGCCTTCATAGTGATACACTTTCTCCGAAAAGGTCACACCCCCTTATGGTGCCACTCAGTATGGGCCAAGCGTTCACACAAATGAGTGCATGGTGTCATTTCTATTCAAACAATCATAATCTCCAATCTTACAACAACCATTGAGAGAAAAGTTTTTAGGCTTCAATAATGGCATCAAACTATTACTATCACAAGTCATCCTTAAAACTGGTTATTTTCAACCAAGGAAAATACATACAGTAAACATCGAACCCCCTACCCAGATCTAGCCAATGGATAGGACATTCTCCACAGTTGAGTGGAGATTGGGGACTGACTTTCACACAAATTCTGGTGCCCCATATTTGACCATGTTTCCTGGATGGGGAGGACTGGTGGCACTCAGAGGAAGGATAGCAGGCTACCAAGAAGAGACTTGATACCCTATGAGTATATACAGGGGGAGGAAATCCCCCTCAGTCACAGTCATAGGGGAGGGGAATAGGGTGAAAGCAGAAGGGAAGGAGGAATGGAAGGATACAAAAGATGGGCTAACAATTGAGATGTAATATGAATGAATTAATTTTAAAAAAATTTTAAAAACTGGTTACTTTTTTTCCAGAGTGACTTTGAAAATGTCTTGACAGTCAGGGGCTTAGAGTTGTGTTAATGTGGTAGCTTCACTGTGTAAACCTAGACAGAGAATAAAATGGTTCTGGTTGTTCTTCAGAACCATAGTGCATATACTGTGAGAACACAGAAACATATACTGTGTGCCTTGTCATCATCCCACAATGACCCTTAGAGTGAAAGTTGAGATGAAATATTATATTTCAAAAAAATAAAATTATAACTCCCAAGCAGGTGTGAAATCAGCATATTACAATTTCCATGTAATTATTAATGAGGAACTAGAGAGACATGTTCAGTAAAGGCCTTGAAGAGTCTATTTTAATAGCTCATGATATTAAAAATTAACTTTCTGTAAACACAAAAGTGGCTTGCAGAAGGTGCCACAACCTTCCACAGGACAAAATTGAGTTATGTGTCTTTAGGTAAGAATCATTTTCCTCTGCTGGTTCCTTTGCTAATTCAGAATGAAGGGAGTTTTGAAATACCCTAAAGCTAAAGAAAGGAAAGATTCAGAAAACCTGGAACTATGTACTCGAACTCAGAAAGCTTTCCAAGGAAATGAAGTTTGCAAATACTACTGCATGTTGGACTTTGCAACGCATTCTATACCTAAATGAATATAAAATAGAGCATAAAAACCTTCACTCTGAAGAGATTTAAATAAGAAAGCTAGTTATTGTCCTCCCTCGTCATCATCAGATACTTAGCACACCATAACTCACTATCTCTCTCTCTCTCTGCTTCCTCAAAGCAAATAGGAATCAACTAATAACCCCAACAGCAGTTCAGCAGAATGTGTCTTGGCCCCACATCCCAGAGATCTGCTTAATTGTTCTGGGTTCACTTCCTGCATCTTATTTTCATACAGCTCCCTGGTGATTCTAAAATGCAGCTCTGGCTGAGTGTTGTTGCTCTGAAGGGCTCTGCACTACTTGCCAACCCCTCATCTGATTCTGCAAGGGTTGCAAAACCAGAAGCCTTTGAGGCACCAGGCTGGTGATGTAAATGCATGAAGAATCTGCTCCTTTTCCTCACGCAGATTGAAGTTGACTTTTCTGCTTGCTCAGGCAGACAGGTCGAGGAGCAAATGTGGTCTCTGGGCTGCCATTTGCCTACTCTTAATTTTTAAGACTATGGAAGATTATTTCCTCCTGCCTTTATCTACATCACTTTCTCTAACTCTTGGGTTCCTGCAGTTCTCTCTACCTTTCCTGCTAGGATTTTGGTTTTTTTTTAGATTTTTTTTATTATATTTCTTTTTTTACACGTGATTTATATTATTACACATAAATAAAATAAACTAAAAAAAGCAGGAAGAACAATGAAACAGTCAGAAATTATATAAATGTTATATTCGTAGTGATTTGGTTATTTGTATTTTGCAAATGAAGTAAACACCTTTCCTATCTTATTAAGTCTAAAATTATGAATGAAAATCAATATCTATCATATCTCATCTCTATCAACTTAAAACATCTATCTAGATATAGAAACATCTTAACCCCTAACCAACTAAGCTTAATTGTAAGACTAAACTATCTGGTCTTCAACCTCATCATAGACTTGAGAAAGAATAAAATTTAATTACCTGAGTGAACCAGAAGTGCAGGTTAGCAGATTCCAAAATGAAAAAAAAAATGACAGAGACAGTTCACTGCCTGAACAGTCCCCCAAAACTCTCTATAGGGTTGGCGCATCATCTTCAGCCTTCTGGCCCAACACGTCTGACAGACATATTTGTGAGGCAGGAACTATTGAGGACTTGCTTACCCTGGCTTGGCCGACTTTGGAGGTCAACTCTGCTTGCATCCAAGCTTGCCCATTTTTAGGTATAATTCTGTCTGTGGCAGAAATGAGGACATTTTTCCGATGGCTTGTTTGCCAGGTTTGAAGCCATCTCCATAAGGAGGTTCTTTGGTGCTCATCAAGTCTCTGAGGCTTTTAAAGACCTTATCAAACTATTTTACCTTATATATATCTATCGAATCATATCTATCTGTTAGACCTAGACTATATATTCTTATGATAAAAATTATCTAGTAATTGACATGATGATCATTTGATCAACTAAAAATTAACTTGTATTACTCAATTATCTTAAACAGCCTGCAATACCACTTTCAAAGTATTGAGGTAAACCTTGTATTATGATTGAGTTAAATGTGTACAATACCTCATATTAGCACAGAAATATATATAATATGTGTGAATAATAATCTTAAACTTGAATTCTATACCAATGTATCAAAGTTAAGCTTATTTTGCATCAATATACAGAATTCTATATCAACGAATTAAAAATAACCTTATTTGTGAGTAACAATTAAGGCCTTAAGTTGAGGAATAGGTTCAATAATCTACTTTTTGTGTTGTCATCCCTGTCTACTTCTATACTGCTTTTCTCCTTTTCAGCTCCTATCTCCTTACCTACAAAAGAAAGAGAAAGAGAAAGAAAGACACCCCTGAGTCCAACCTAATTTTCTCTCTATATAAGACCAATAACAACTTATAACCAACTCCTGATTAAAATAAGCATCTGTAGCCCAAGAGAGCAGAGACTTCCAACCCCCTTTAGGGGAAATGGGGTATTGTTCTCTTAAAATTTCTTCAGGCTGATTTGTGGCAAATAGATAAGCAATCCGGGGATAGCATTTGTGGGCCAGTTTCTAAATGTTGAGAAATTCCAGGTTTAATAGGAGTTCTGTGTGGGACAGTCTGAAATGCTGGGCCAATTAGAAAAAGAAACTTTCTAAGAAGCTGTCTTGTTCTGATGAGTAACAGCAGCTTAAGTGCCTGGTATTGGAACATTAAGGATGCAGGATGTCAGAGTCTTGTATGCTGAGATTAATGAATACTGTCAGGTCTGATCCAGCATCAGTGTCTGGTTCTATTGTTCTAAGAACATATACTTTCTCACAAGCATTATACAGTTCTAAAATTATAATTGTATGAGGTGTGCGGGATGCACAGAACCATTAAGGCTGGTTTTCTACTCTTTGTATGAGCAGAAGTAAGACATCTGCAAATCTTCATTCATGTCATGGGAAGAATGGCATCTAATAATAAGTCACATGGATTCTGTGACCAACATGAAGCCTTGTCTATGTATGAACATTTGTATCTCAGCCAGTCTCACAGCAATTCCCATGTAGTGAGATTAGCAATATAAGTTAGCTGCTTGTTCTACAGTTTGAATTCTTTACATGCTGATTGTAGCCTCCTCCTCCATCCCTCTCTCTCCCTCCCCTAGTCCTCAGAAAGGGGAGCCCTCCTCCCCTAACATCTGACCTCAGCCTACCCAATATCATCTGCACTACCTGTGTCCTCTTTCTCTGTGGCCTGGCAAGGCTACCCTGCCAGGGGGAAGTTATAAACATTAAGAGGCCAGAGTTCATATCAGAAGTAGTCCCTACTCTCCATATTGTGGGGCCCACAAGAAGACTGTGCTGCTTATCTACCACATCCTACTAGTATTTTAACCTTCATTCTGTTTAGTTAGAGAGCCTTCCCACTTATCTATCTTAGCTCTTTGTCCAATATCTCTATCCTTTTATCATTAATTCTTTATTATACCCTATATTAGGACCACACAAAACCCTGAGCCCCAGCTAAAATTACAGTGCTGGATGTGGGATGAGGCTACAGAATTGACTTTTATTTTAAATGATGGGCTGTCTATATAGGCCAGGCTAGATTTTAATTTAGGATCTACCTGCCTCTGCCTCCAAGGACTGGCATTCCAGGTTCCTTGCAACCATATCTGGTAATAGGATTGACATTTATAAGAAATCCCTGTGTGTTGTTTACACTGCTGTCCCTGGGAACCAGCCCTTAAGAACTGTTCTTTAGAAAAAAACCTTTTTAGTCTTCTTAAGGATTTTCATAGCACCGGGACAGTCTTCTCTTGGCACATTTCAAAATCATCACTCTCCCCTTTAAGATGTAGATCCTTTGAGCAGCTAGAGGACCGTCCCCCAGAGTCTAGGGCATTGGAACTACACTGTGGACAAAGGATGCTCTGCTTGACTAATCACTTTTTCATTATCATGCAGTGTCAGTGATAGGCAAGGTCTCATTATTAGGTAAGATTTCTCACTAAACATGTTAAAATGCAATTTTCTATTACTTTAATATTTTCTTTGGAAAAATATCCCCAATATTTGGTTAGCGTTCCATCATCCTGGCATCTCTCTCTTCATGTTTCATCTTGAAGTATTCTCTTGGGCTAGTGAGATGGTTTAGTTGACAAAAGGTCTTTGCTGCCAAGACTGACCTTGAGCTCAATCCCAGGATCCACGTGGCAGAACGGGAGGAAGAATATCTTCAAATTTTTCTCTGATCTACATACCCCCATTGCCACCCGTGCCCACACATAAGTCAGGGTGTATTAACAGAATGGTGTTCGCTTCTCATTCCATATATATATATATATATATATATATATATATATATGTTTTGTTTGTTTGTTTGTTTGTTTTGTTTTTTGTTTGTTTGTTTGTTTTTCGAGACAGGGTTTCTCTGTGTAGCCTTGGCCATCCTGGACTCACTTTGTAGACCAGACTGGCCTCGAACTCACGGCAATCCGCCTGCCTCTGCCTCCCGAGTGCTGGGGTTAAAGGCGTGTGCCACCACGTCTGGCCTCATTCCATATTCTTTATCCTCAAAACGGGGTTAGGGCCATCAGCACAGCGTGGTGCTGGCAGAAGAGGCAGGACAACATGTTTTACTCCACATTCTACAAATTGTAACTCGCTCTTTAATAAATCCCTTCTCAAATTCCTGTGCAAATTAAACTTCAAGTACAGCTCATGTCTCCATCAAGCCAAACGTGTCTGCTCTCTATTCCATCTCCCTGTTAAAAAGGAAACAAAGCAAAAGCCCCTGGGAAAGCTGCTTCTGCTTACTGTTTTCTGCAGGCCTTCTCAGATGAGTGACTCTGGGAGTCACGTTCACACACCCGAATTCCACACTTGACAGCTGCTAACTGATCACAGGGCTCTTCCCCTGACACTGACTTCTGTGTGCTAACTGGGTCTCACTTGTTCCCATCAGAAAGAATTAAGGAATGCATCACCTTAAACACTGTGACAAATGCACAGAAAAAAAAAAAAAAAAAAAAAAAAAGATCTACCTACCCAGGCACCTTGATCCATACCCCCGTTTCCTTAAAGAATTCCATTTCTGTATATCTGAGGTAATCATCAATTTTTGCATGCATCCTCAATGCACTTCCCAGTCTTGGGGTCCTTGTCCTAGAGAGCTGTCCTTTCCCTGACATTCTAGACACTCTACTCTACTTGTGCACTCTTCCCAGCTGTATACAACTCTGCCCCAGGTATATATACCATCAGGTGCTGATGGATCATACAGAGGATGGAGGGACTAAAGCGGAAGCTCCAGTTATTTAGTTTTTCAGAGATTGTTGCCCGACGTGGGGTGAGTCATTTCCAAGATGTAGCTGTTTGAGGATCCTCCAGGTTCTTTGTAAGATGAAGGAAAACCCATGGGTTTCACCAAGCTGGATATGGTAGAATAGTCGGAAGATGGTACCCTATCTAAGGTGAGTAGATACTTGATCATACCTCCTAGGACATGTGAGCACACCCTCTGCACCGTCACTGCTTTCTTTCCTGACTGGTTATATTCTCAGATTTCTTTTTGCATTACCTCATAAAATGCATCATGTAGACTCTTATCTGCTCTGTGATTCAGGCCCAAGAATATTTTTTTTTTTATAAAGAGACTGGATCTGGAGTAACACACATCTAACACTCAATCCGCAGTTGTTGTTTTGTGTTGTTGATTTTGATTGTTTGTTTTAGTTTTTTGCCCTCAAAGAAGAGCTTGATCTATGCTTACTATGAGTTAGTTCTAAGCAGGAGACACAAGTTAGTGCTATTCAGCAGCAACTGTGTTAAGCAATGGCTTGCAAATGGCTACAACTCTGAGTGAGAGAACTCCCTCTCATTTAACTAATGATAATTTTAATAATTTAGCATCACAGTAATTTTTGATTGATAAATTTCCCAATTTTCCCCTTCCTTCTACTCATGCATGGACACACACCCTGGGTAACAGGATCCCCCGCTACAGTGGCGCATTTGCTACAAGGGATGATTCTACATTCCCACATCATATTCACCCCGAGCCCAGTGTTTATGATGATTCTGTAGAACTATGTATTCTAAGTTTTGGACTGACACATAGTGATACTCACCCACTATTATAGAGATTATCATCTCACTGTCCTTGAAAAAAAAAAACCTCACTACCCCATCTATTTAACATTTCCTTCTCCCCCAAACCTAACAACCATGGTATTCTGATTATGTCTGTAGGTTTTTCATCCTCCAAACATTAGTAAGTAACTTTTTCAGATAGACTTCTTAAGTTTCATAGCATACATGAGAGGTTCCTTTTCAGTGTGTTGTTTCATCATTCAGATTTACTATAGTTTCTTTTTCTGTTCCCTTACTGGAAGAGCTCTCAGTTGCTTGTAAGTTTAGGGCAATTATGTATAAAGCTACTATGAATATCTCTATATAGGCTTTTATGTAGAAATTTGTTTTTATTAATTTGAAGATATAAAATGATTGTACCTACTGGATTTAATGGTAAAAGACTATTTACTTATATTAGAGAGTGACAATTACATGCCTGTATCCTATTGGAAGCAAATGAGAGTGGGTTCTGTTTCTTTGCATGTTTTATTTTATGGAAAGAGTGTGGAACTTGGAGCCACAAGCATAGAAGATAAGTGCTCCTATATTTAACTATACCCACAGCCCTGTTACTTTCAATTTTGCTACTGGATCTCACTAGAGTTGCCCAGGAAAGGTTTGGTCATTCTGAGGGAGTCTTATGAGAAATTGGAACTACAGGCTCATACCACCATCAAGACCCAGCCTATATGAAGGTTATTTATACTCCACAATTTCAGCAGTATGTGACATCCTTCTTGTTCTGGAATGTAACTATTTTATCAGGTCTAAGAAGGCATCCTTCTACTCTCCTATCCCTTTGGGGTGACTCAGTGAGTTTAATGAGAGGTGTTTATATCACCTTGGATAGGAGGCTGTTGAACGGAACATGTGTTACTTTTAAGTGGCTACCCCACCTCCTCTCTCATCAATTGTTAACTGCCAATAGTCACTCAAAGTAGGCTTTGTGAGCATCTCCCCCATTTCTGATGAAATGTGAAAAACTGGTCCAGTTTTTGTCAGGCCTTGTACTGTGTGACTAACCATTAACTGCAGGGAATTCATGGTGTGTATTCATGGTATATAGTGCTAAGTTCTATAAAGACATGTTCAGCCATATTTACCCCTCATTACTTCTCCCTCCCTCTCCTGTTACTCTAATTCATTCCCTAGACAGATGCACATTACTTTAATGTTTTTTATGTTTATTTATATACATCTGTGTTCTATATATTTATTGATATATAAACCTAGAAGACAAAGATGAGAAAGAACACAGTATATTTGGCTTTCTGAGTCTATTTCTGTTAGTATAATCTCCAGTTGTGTACATGTCCTTGAAAATGGCATATTTTCATTATTTAATGTATTAAGAAAATGCTATTTGTATATATGCTATGTTTTATGCATTCATTCATCTGTTGATGAACACCTAGGCTGAATCTATAACTTGACTATTATGACTAATGCAGCTAAACATGGCTGTACAAGTATCTTGTTTAAATTCATTTAGAATGCTCTGGTTATGTACTCAAGAGTGGTATATCTGATTGTTCTACTTTCCTTTTCACAAAACCTTTATACTGAATGTCATAATGGTTTTGAGTAGTACATTTTCAACAGCGAAGTGTAAGAGTTCCTTTCCTCCCAAATCGGTATTTGTTATTATTTGTTTAATTAAGCCCTTATGGTTGGACTGAACTAGAATCCCTGTTATTACTTTGAAATGTGTTTTTGCTTTGTTGCTCAGTAGGATCTTAAACTGCTGTTATTAGCTTATCCACCTTATGCTATCGAATGCAGGGATTGCAGGCACCTAACATTGTGCCATGCTAGAAATTCAATTACATATTTGATTTCTTTAACATGCCTATTCAAGTTATTTCTTGGAGAGTTTTGTCACCTGGCACATTTAAATGAACTGATCTGTTTTATAGGTCAAGAGTTGTTCCTGACACTTATTTATTGTGGTGTTTCTGCGACCTGTAGTGGTGTCTCCTTGCATTTCAGATCTTTCTGTTTTATACCCAATGTCTTTTTCTTTTTGTATTAGTTAATTCTACATAGGATTCATACTTCTTGCCTCATATACACCATTGTTTTCATGGTATATTTGGGCAGAGAAACATGCTGATTGTGTACAACGTTACATTAGCTATTGCTCTTGTCATTATATTGAGCAAAAGAGGTGTGTGTGTGTGTGTGTGTGTGTGTGTGTGTAAGCTCAATTGTGCCTTGGTATCTTTTGAAAAAAAAGTTGGCTGCTTGGAGCTTGAACTACTTAAAGAGACTATTATCACTGGGGATCAGTCTAGTCAAAGAAAGCAAGTTGCCCATTACATACACCAACTACTTTATGTAGCCACTGTTTAAACATTTCTGCATGAAAGAACTTGGAGCTATGTGGTCATTCGTAGCTAGTGTCTTATCCTGGAGCTCAGCTTCAGCCTCAGGTTCTTTCTTTTAAACATTTGGCCTTTACTCTGGTTTCTAAACTATTGCAGTGCATAGGTGCAGAAATTAAGAAAACAAACAGTGTGTGAGCTAAAATGCTGCAGACATGCCTTAAGTTTCCAAGTGACACTTATTTTCAACTTTAATTTTTATGTAATTTACTGGTGATTTCACACAAAGCTATTGTGCCTTATTTACTAAATTTGATCAAAATTCTTATTTCAAACCAAAGAGTGATAGTGTAAACATCAATGCATGTTCTAGAGTCTTGGGCCATTTCTGGCTACAAGAAGAAAATATTCTTCCTTTGTACTTTAAATGTTTTAATTGTGTTGTCTGTGTTCCAATAGTATGTTTATTAAAATATAGGAAAACGATGAATAAGATGAACAAAACACAAATTAAGATGCCAGCATAGTATATACTTTTCATAACAATTAGCTAAGAGACACAGTTGTAGGTCACATTTACTATATCTTGAGTCCCATTTTTTCCTAAGGCCATTAGGAAAATTAGTAATAATCGATGATGTTCCCAAAATGTGAAGAATTTTAAAGCAACATATTATTGCCAAGGACACTATTTGTCCATGATTACATGAACTACTATTAATACTGTGTTCCTTTATTTAGTCAACATTGGTATAATTACTTCATGAGAGGTTTGTTTACTTACCATAATAAGAATATCTTGAGCTATGATAAAATGCTACAAATCTATAATTAAGATATATTAAAAATATAAGAATATATTTAATGAAAAGCACATTAAAGCAACTTCTGAGGTCAGAACTTTAATTCATTAAATATGAGTAATAGGTTTTAGCTTTTCTTTTCTCCTCCAGTATAATTCTATTACTGTTGAAATAAATATAAAGTAAAAATAAGAAAATATATGTCCTGAAATTAAAACATCAAGAGATTTTATTTTGCAATTCATTTGATAGTTGGCTCGCATATTTCTGATGTTTGAACTTTGCAGATAATATTGTTTTTCAGTAACAAAGTAAGAGAAAAGAAGCAAGATGGTCTTGAAAAGGTTAGTAAAGTGACTAGAACAATGATCAGTGATATGTGTGACTTGCATTCACAACTATCCTCAGCCACAAGCAGCACAGAGGCTCTAGGTTGGACACTGTTTTGCTTAATTCATATGTCGACCTGGCAAATGCTTACTGAATGTCTATTTGCACTACTCCTTACATAGTATTAGAAACATAATCATGCATATGATGACATTATTGTTAGTCTCATTACCCATACTAAGAAAAACAAGGACATGAGCCAGTTCATGAATTATGAATATTTATGAACTGAGATAAAATACTGGGCTAAATCTAAAGCCATGGTGGGAATAAAAAAGGCCTGAGAAGCATCACCGCCTCTGGAATGTGGGGAATTCTAAGCTCTTCAAACCCTGAATGGGTTTGATACAAACTGACTAACAAGAGCACTAAGATGGAGTCACTCAGTGAAAGGAAGCATTTGCCCGCTTGGTGTCCTGATGATTATAAATCTCAGCAAGCTCTTCCTGCTTAGGTCTCTAGAGAAAAGCAGTGGCAGATCCAGTAGAGAGAATTTCTGTAGCTTCTCTTCCACTATGAGAACATCCAGTTCCAGTTCGACGTGGATATTAAGTAGACCCCAGAGAGTGCTTTAATTTGCCAAGGTAAATGAAAAATTGTGTTACAGATTTACTCACAACTGAGTTATTAGGAAGGTGTTGAGGCTTACCAAATACTGTAATTATTTGTCAAAAACGTCTATTCCCCAAAGGCCTACAATCTAAACAAGCAGGCTTTGTTATAAATAATAAAGGTATAAACACACCTTCATGCAATTCTTTGGGGTTGACAAGAGATAATTTTAACTTCACGCACAGCCCATAGTCCCTCTAACTTCACTCCTAGTCCAACTAGAGAAAGTACAGATATCAGTCTCTATTGAAAAAATGCACCTCCCTTCTTTTCTGCCTACCTGATTATATGATGTGAACACATGACTGGCCAGTCCAGAAAGAGTCATAAAACCTGAGCCAGTCAAGCTTGGTGTTAGGCCTTTGCCAGAGATGAAGAAACTGAAGGGTAGATGGGGCAGAAAACATGAGTAGCAGAAGAAGTTATTTGCACAAAGAGAATGAAAAAGATGGTAAGAGCTATCTAAAGAAAGAAATCAGCCCTTCAATTAAAGATGATCCCACATGGCCCTTTATGGTTTCACAGATATGAATCTTACCCAGGCACCTTTGTCCATGCCATTAAGGCTTTAAAAGGAGTTCCTTACTCTCTAAGAGTGCTCTCTCTGTCTCTGTCTGTCTGTGTCTATGTCTGTGTCTGTCTGTCTGTCTGTCTGTCTGTTTCTCTCTCTCTCTCTTGCTCTCTCTCTCTCTCTGTGTGTATGTGTGTGTGTGTGTGTGTGTGTGTGTGTGTGAGAGAGAGAGAGAGAGAGAGAGAGAGAGAGAGAGAGAGAGAGAGAGAGAGAGAGAGGAGCATCAGAGTGGGAAAACAAGACAATATACAGAGTCACTGGCTCTAAAGGTATTGGTATTCTTAAGTGCCGGTCCAGTTGTGCTTAAGGTCTTTCCTATGGAATCCAACTATACCAAACACTTAATCATGCTGAGTTGTCTCTAGATTCTGAAAGCAAGAGCTGATGCCATTATCTGGGAAAACAGATAGTGTAATTTGAGTGTGAAGAGAGGCAGCTAGTACCCACAAGGGACCTGCGGTTTTGCCTCAAATTCTAGTCCATACTCTGGTCAGAAAAAGCATGCACATTTTGTCAAAATACAGATTCATGATTTTTAATGGGAAACCTATCAAAATTCAACATTTGAGGTTTTTATTAATTTTGCAAAAAAAAAAAAAAAAAAAGGTCTCCCCTTTTTTCTTGGGAGCTGAGTTCAGACCAGTTACATTAGAAAAGATCAGACGTGTCATGTGGAGCCAGTACCCCAGGACCTTATGTCCTTAGTATCAGAGGACATGAGTGCCTACTCTCATGGTTTCTGTGGACAGTTGTTGTAACCTGCTCCTTGAATGTGAGTTTCCTCATTTTGCAAATGGAGTTTTCTTCTTTTGAAACTGCGATGAGAATTTGTCCTATGAGTATTGTAGTAGACCCTGTGTAATTGCTCTCCTGTATATCAGGTAGGTGTATGATGAGAGGACCCATCTAGCAACTGTGAGCATTATGGACTTGCATATCGGCAAATACCTAATAATTTGTCCAGAGCCATAAATAACACTAATCAATTAATAGACAGTCCAGAAGTGTATAGCATATAGTGCAAGCTAAGAAAAATTATAGCAAAAATGTTTGTAAATATAAAAGGAAATGGTGTAGTTTTCATGGCATTGCATACAAATAATCAAGTTTGAACTAAGTTTTCTTGAGGCATCAAGTATGTTATCTCTTGAAGCTGGTCCATAAGATATCAGCAACAAATGACATGCTAATGATGTCATATGTAATTTGCATCTATTTCTATCCTAGTTAGTTTTCTCTGTTGCTGTTCTAAATCAGTGAGCAAAAACAAGAAATGATTTGTTTGACTCGTATTTCCAGGACACATTACATCACAGAGCAGGAACTCAAACAGGAATAAGTAAGCAAGAACTGAAACAAAGACCATGGAGAAATGCTAGCTACAGGCTTGCTCTCCATAGCTCAGCGTCGTCAGCTTGCTCTCTTATACAATCCAGGATCACCTGCCTAGTGGTGACACAGTGCCCTTGACACTCCCACATGAATCACTGATCCATAATGACTCTAGCTTGTATCACATTGAAATAAAATGTAACCCAACCTGCACCAAACTTTTGTAAAGGCCAAGTAATTAAGAACGGTCCAGGAGCACACTGTCCTGTGGGATTGTGTAGGCTTTTAAGAGAGCTTTTTATCTCTATGGTCAGAGTTTCAGGTCAAGATAACATGGACTTGGTTATGGATTCTAACGTGGCAATTTTCAGATACCAAATTTACTTGAATGGAAAAGCAAGAAGTACCTCTGTTTTGTTTTACCTTTTTCCTTCACACACATTTCCTCCCTTTCTTCCTTCCTCTCTTACTCCCTCCCCCTGCCTTCCTTGCTCCCTCTCTCTCTCCTCCAACCTCTCCTGGACAAGATAGTAAGGGATGGTTCTCTTTGCTGCTCTCAAATGACCATAAACACTTTCTCCTTTCCAGGAAGGTAAGATAATTGATGAGGCTTTCTGTTTCCCTGCACTTGGGCATTCTTAAAAGAAGTCTGAAATGCTGGAAATAACATTGGCTTTAAAATAGTGTCTGCAAAAGAGAACACAAGAGAATTCTCCAGATTCTACTCTTTAAATTTAGCGTCGTGGTCTATGTAAATTGAATTCTTTTACCAGTGATAAAATAGGTGTTTTATGGGATATTCTGAGGGCTATTACACAAGCTTCTTTTGTGCTTTCTGTCCCTTTTGTCTTACTAGCTAGACAGCTTGTACCCATATTGTTAAAAGGGGGGTGGGGGTAGTCCTCAGTGAATTTTGACCTTTCCTCATATACTTTTCTTTGAAATTTTGGTTCTTTTATTTTCTGGGTGTGTGTTTCGTTTTGTTTCTGAAATGGACTTTCACATAGTCCAGACTTGCTTCGTTTAAACTTAAGATGCAGTGGAAAATGACATTGAACTTTCCTGATCCTCCTGCCTCAAACTTCTCAGTGCTGGTATTATAGGAAGTACCACCAAGACCTGTTTATGCAGGGCTAGAGATCATGCACTGACTTTCCTGACTCTTGGACAAACACTCTACCAATTAAATGATATCCACACCTCCCCTTTGAGGTTTTTCTGTGTTGTGAACACTGAACAATTGGATAATATTTATAGATTTATTTCTACAGTCATATATTTTTAGCCAAACATTGTCATCACTTTATGGGAGTGTCCTAAAGTTTTTCAAACAAGGAAAGGTGTGTGTGTGTGTTGGTGGTGGTGTTCTTGTTGTTGTTTTTGAGGTTGTTAGTGGAGTTTTAATTTATATATTCACATTATATCCCATTCATAGTCCCCTCCATCTTCTCCCAGCCCACCTCCCACCCTCTTTCCCCTATCCCCCCTCCTCCTCTCCTTATAAAAGGGAAGTTCCACATCAACCCACCCCAGAACATTAAGGTGCTATGCAGTTAAGGTCCTCCTCACCCATTAAGGCCAGGCAAGGCAACTCTGCCAGTTGGAAGTGATCAAAATCAGGCAACAGAGCACACGCCATAAACAGCACCCACTCAACTCACTAGATATTTAATATATAATTTTTAATAACCACCATTAGTACTGACATTTACAAGAGACCTTGTTTAAAGCAGCATGTCAGGTCCTACCCCAGACTACTGTGTCAGAGTTTCCACTTTGGGAACATACTCTGCCATCCATGAGCATAGTACTCTTTTAGAAAATGTCACAGCATTGGTTTCACTTCTGTCCAGCATTTTAGGAGTTAGGCCAGAATTTCTTAAATGGAAGGTGATGGCACATGAAGTTCACATGTGATTTTCCTGTTATATCACTGTAAGCTTAGGAGCTTAGAAACAATACAGACACATCATCTTAAAGTCCAAAATATGTTAAGGTGTGGCTGGAGATGAGGCTACCAATATGACTTGTCTTGTGTCTTACATGTATATCTTCAAATACAGCATGGCAAGCTAGCATATCTTCCCTGCCATCCCAAATAATTGCCTCAGGTCAGAGTCATTTGATTGATAGGCTCTGTTCCCTTTGCCATGGAAGGTATTTAGAGGTTCTAAGGTCTACCACAAACAAGACCTACTGTTTTGTACACACTAGGAATCCTTGGTTATACACAATTAAGATTGTACCTAACACAGCCGGTGGCTGATGTCAATAAAGTGAGTACTTGAGAGGCTTAGACAGTGGGCTGTGTTAAAGTTTGAGGCAAAAGTGGGTAAGAAAGACCTTGCTTTCAAAACACCAAATAATGATAATAATAACAGCAATAATCTTAATGTCTCTTCAACAGGGCTTCTCAAACTCTTTTTAAGTCCTATTGTGAAACAGGAAGACTGAGAGATAGTGATGATTTTCCCGAATCTATCTGATGACGAAATCCTTTCATTAACATCTCTAAGAAGTATGGAGTGGTGAAACTTCCATCTATCCTTTCTTTTCTACCTGAAGTTTAGTTAACTTGTCATGTTATGGTGGAGGTCTCCCATGTTTAGTGCTGAGATTTTACCATTCATGCACAAGTTAGTTGCAGGATGTTTTTGTACCCTCAATCTGATTGGTTTCCTGAGAAAACTCCACTCATCTCACTATTACCAGTTCCTAATTACATGCCCTTGATTTACATCTCTCCAAATACTATTTTTACAAGGTGTAAGTTGTACGTAATGGTTGAGAGTATGGAGGGTCAGACCCTAGCTTAGGATGCCAGTTTGTCTTGGACCTGACAGCTCTGAATAAAGACATGGAGACTTATTATTACTTATAAAAAGCTTAGACAATATAACTAGACAGGCTCTCAGCTAGCTCATACAAATTAACCCATCTAGTTCTGACCTATGTCCCCATGTGGCCCATTACTTTTCACTCAGTCCCAGCACCTGTTCCTTTCAGCTCTGTGTCACACTGTCGAATCATTCAAGGCTGATTCTTCCCTTAGAGATTGTTTCTCTGCCCTGAAGTTCTGCCTTTCTTCTCCTGCCCAGATGTTGGCCATCAGATCTTTATTAAGTCAGTCAGAGGTGAAGAAGGTGTATATTTACAAAATACTGAGGCAAGTGATGATCCATAAGAATAAAAATACTAAAATCCAGATAGTACTCAGCTGTCTGCCAGTACAGAGTTAAAAATTAAATAATACAGAGACAGCCTTTACACAGTGCACAAAAGGTTACCCCAACAAATAATGATGACTTTATAACCATATGGTTTGGAGGAAGGTGTTTATCCTCTTTAATCTTGGGGTCACTGTTCTGTGAAATGAAGGCAAGAATAGCTTAAAGATTTTATTTTTAAGAGTGAATTTAAACAAAATTACATAATGCATGTAATTAAATTGGTGCAAAACTGTGATTTACTAACCACTCAGTAGAAGATTTGATTGACTTACTGTTGTTGCCTTTATTCAGAAAAATTGTATAGCTAGACACCTAATCCTAGCACCTAAAAAGTTGCAGCACAAATGTTGTAGGTTTGAGACCAGCCTGAACTGTATAATACGTTAGAGGCTATCCTAGGTTAAAGAGCAAGGCCCAGTCTCAAATCAATCAGTCAATCAATCAATCAATCAACCAACCAATCATGGGAAAATACACAATAAGTACAAAAGAGATGACTAAGATATTAGGAGCAATTGGTGCTCTTATAGAGAACCAAAATTTGACTTCTATCATCAACACTAAATGACATAACTATCCATAACCTCAGTTTTGGGGCATCTGATGTCCTCTTCTAGACACACACACACACACGCGAGCGCGGGGCAGGGGGGAGTAAAGAGAGGATGAGGGGGATGGACAGGGAGAGAAAAAGGTCATTTGATTGGACAAAAAGAAGAGAATTTTAAAGACTGCATAGGTGATATTATGTGACAGAAATACTTTTGCCAAGAGTATCATTTCAGAAAACTAGTTACACAAGTATAGCCTGAGCAAAATCACTAATAGGATCTTTAAATCTCTGCAGGCAGATTGCACTGGCAGTGAAAAGTTCCACAAAGAATTATTAACACAAGTAGAGTGTTTCAGCAGTTTCTCTTAAAGAAAATAAATTGGGGATACTGCCCCAGCACTTTATTTTGAAATTCTAAGAAATCCAATGTTATAGAAAAGCTGATTAAACAATATATTAATCAAAACACTTTGGATGATTATTATGTTTTAATTACAAAAGCAACCTATATTTTTGTAAAGTGATAGTTCAAATATATTGGAACAGCAGTGTCACTATCTTTCTAGAGATGAGAAAACATCATCGGGATCCTGAATTTGTCTTCAGTGAAGCCTACTAACTCAATTACATTGTATAGAAAAATGAGCATTAAGGGAAAATGAGAAACCACACTGATTTCCACAGGTTTAATTAGCTAGGTTGAAATAACCATACTCCTAATCACAGATGTGTGTAGTTATGAGATGCTGATTAGCAAATTATTACTGAGCTTCCAAGATAAGGTGTGAGTGATATGCGGGGGTGTATATGTGTGTGTACAGACGTACAAGTGACCTCTCACCTAGAGTTATTTATTATGGAAGAAAGCTGAGCTACAAGTCAAAATGGACCAAACAATTTTAATTAAGATTGTAGCATCTCATCTGTGTTCAATAAAGAGGTTTCGTTTGGGAAATTGTATGCCCGGTGGTTCTATTTTTACTTACGTGTATGAGTATATGAGTGCAGTGCCTCTAGAGACCAGAAGAGGGTATCAGATACACAGAAAGACGAGACAGGTTGCATGCCACTTTAGGTTAGTGCTGAGATCCGTACTCTAGTCATCTGTAAGAGGAGCAAGTACTTTTGATCTGCTAAGGCAGACAACCTCTTTATTTTCTTACTGTCAATAGATTTTTATCAATTCTCAGTAGAGCACTGAATATGCACTACAATCTGATTTTCCCACTCTGATTAAGATCTCTGCTAGGTTCCAGTGCTGGAACATTCTGTTTCTTATGATAGACTAATATAGTTTGTTTCGTTAACTCTTAACTTGAAATCAGGCTTCATTTGTATGTCGTAAAAATCACTTTTCGCCCTCCTAATGCTCACTTCTTTTTCTTCTAAATTTGAAAAGATTTATTTATGTTTCCTTCATGTACATATGTGTGTATACCACATATATGCCTGGTACCTGAGGATGTCAGAAGAGGGTGTCAGACTCCTTCAGACTGGAATTATAGAGTGTTGAAATGGTTATGAGTCACTACATGGATGCTGGTGACTGAAACGGTGTTCTCTGCAAAAGCAGCAAATGCTCTTAAATGCTGAGTCATTTCTGCAGTCCCTCCCTCTGCTCATTTCTAAAACAGAACTCACAATTTAACTCAGGGTCTCATTTTTAACTCAAAGCACAGTTAAATCACTTCTGAAACTGATCATGAAATCAAATAAATAATAACAGTGGGCAGAAAGCAAGTGTAACTGATGAAATTGTCATTCTACTCAGTGTAAGTATGCTAATAAAACAATTAATAAACTTACAATTAAATTACAGCATGATAGAACAAAAAAACATTAGGAGAGCACTTGCTTTAAGTCTACGGTGGTTTTGAAATACAAAGAATATTTAAATTTATAGCTATGGGCTGGGCTGTTGTCATATTAAATAGTACAATCACAGTTTCTTAATAGTCCTACTTCTACAAATTTATCAATTACTTGTAAAAGAAATTTCTATCTTTGTATATGTATGCTTAGCCATTATCTAGTTCTGTCAATCTGTGCTTATCCTAAGATATCTAAGAGCATATTTTATTTTTAAGATATATCTTTTCATTAAAAACAAATGTACAAATACTTATAAAGGCCCAAATATAAATACAATTTTGGCCAAAATTTATGAAACCCCTATCTTACATTATTTTTCTTCAATTGATACACTGTATGCTATTGTTTCTTTGCAAGTGATCTTTTCAAGGGTGCTCACAAAAGCAAACTAAAATTTTTCATGCAAAACATCTTTGTTTAAAAAAAAATTCACCATGCTGGGCGTGGTGGCACACACCTTTAATCCCAGCACTCGGGAGGCAGAGGCAGGCAGATTGCTGTGAGTTCAAGGCCAGCCTCGTCTACAGAGCAAGTCCAGGAAAGCCAAGCCTACACCGAGAATCCCTGTCTCGAAAAAAAAAAAATTCAACATGTTTTGTTTGTTTGTTTTACTCTATATGTGACTGTTCTATTGCTGAGGTAAAATATCATGTCCAAAAGCAGAATTCATGTTGTCTTCTGTTTCCAGAAGGATAGACTCTGTCACATGGGGCAGGCATGTCACTGGAAGGAGCAAGAAGCTATCTGGTCATACTTTTACTCACACATAAGAAGCACTGAGGGGGTCGCAGGAATTGGGAAAATATTTTAAACCCTCAAAACCTCTCCCAGGTCATGCACTTTCTCTAGCAAGGCTGTCCCTTCCAAAGGTACCAAAATGTCCTAAGTAGTATCACCAACTATAGGCATACTTTTAAAATCTATTTTTATTTTGTTGTCTTGTATCTGATTTGCTCTTGTCTACCACTATCCCTTCAAACACCCCAACACCAGGTAGCAGAGAAAGGTTAGCAGGGAGAAGGGGCGTGGTTCTCTTTGGCTACTTCCTGCTGTTTAATGTCATCTGGTTCTTTGGGGGGCAGTACCAATCAGGACATTCAGCCAGCAACAGCAAATTCAGCAGCAGCTTTCTCTTCCTCCTCTGACTGTCTCCTCCAAGCATTCTTGCAGCCTTTGCCCCCTGCCCTGGGATCTCATATTTATACCCTCTCAGAATCTGCCCAAGATGTTTTCCAACTGGGAAAGACCATGCCTCCACAGGAGGCAGTTTCCTGTTGACAAAGATTACATGCTATCTCATGTTATCAGCTGTGAACAAACAGGAGCAGCCCACATATCCCTTCTTCTGCAAAATTAGATGATAGAATGACTGATACCAAACACTAACATTATTAAGTTGCTTTGAAATGATTGACCAGACTCAATTATACTTTGCACCTTTATTAACACTATATTATCACAGATGGCTTCAAATACTATTGTTTTAAAATTATCATTATTACTAGTATTACCAGTATGCCTAGCTAGTGATCAACTAAGACACAGACACTTGTTATAGTTTAAAATAGCCTTAGTGTGGGGCAGGGCAGATATTAATCCTCTAAACTACCTCCCATAGTGGGAGGTATGTAATACCTGCCCCAATCCCATGGTATCTGTTTCTAATAACTTTTATCGAGCTATCTCCCATTCATAATCCCAAATGCTTGTTAATATTTTTTATCTGGGCCAGATTCTCCATCCATACCCGCCATGTGCTTTTTCTCCATCTAACCCATGGTGGCCTTTCTTTCTTCCTTTTAGGTTTCTCTCCTTTTTCCTTGTGGCAGTCTTTTTTCCCCCAGGATTCCTCTTTCTCTCCCCAAGCCCCATCTATCTCCTTTGCCCTGCCCAGGTGAGATGGCTTTTTATTACTCAAAAGGTGTGTCAGAGAGACAGCAAGCAGTAATTAGTATCAAAATACATCAGACTATTCCCCCAACAAAATACATTATAAATGCTGAAATATAATTTCATGGGGGTTGGAAAAAAAGACTTATGGTTGATTTGGGCTTGAAATCCATGCTATTTTGAACATACTCAAGATCTCCTATAATTAATCCTGCATCAGTCAAAGACCATAATTTAGTCTTCAGTTCAGTTCCATGTTGTTTATATCTATCTAACAGGTGAATGGATAAAGAAAACATGACATTTATGTACACTATAGAATTTTACTTTTAGTAATTTTAGAATTTTAAGTTCACCTTAAAGAAAAATGAAATTATGTCATTTTCACAAACATGGATGTGGTTAGGGCTCATCTAGATGCAAAATAAGTTTAATTTTAGACACAGTGGTATAAAATTCAAATTTAAGATTATTCTTCATACACAGTATATATATATATATATTTCTACTCTAACATGTGATATTGTACCTCATATAACTAAATTCTAATATAAGATTATTTACTTCCAATACTTTGCAACTGCTATTGCAGGCTGTTGAGGATAAATAAGTTATACAAGTTAATTATTAGTTGATCAAATCATGGTCATATCAATTATTAGTCTATTTTTATCACAAGAATATATGCATCATAGATGCAACAGATAGATATGATTCTGTAGAATGGTAAGGTAAAATAGTTAGATTAAGGTCTGCAAAAATCTCAGAGACAGACATGCAGAATATGGCAATTTAACATGTCTTTATTATTTTAAAGATTCATTAACAAGGAGACAGGTTAATTGCTGGCAACACCCAGCCTATCTCAAAGAGAATGATGGCTTCAAATGTGGCAATCAAGCCACTGGACAAAATGTGCTTGTTTCTACCACAGACAGAATTCTGCCTAAAAAAGGGCAAGCTTGGAAACAGGCAGAGTTGACAGCCAAACTCTGCCAAGAGAAGGTAAGCAAGTCCTCTATATTTCCTGCCTCACATATTGTCTGTCAGACATATTGGGCCAGAAGGCTTAAGATGATGCTCCAACATTATAGAGAGTTTTGGGTGACTGCTCAGGTAGCAAACTGTTTCTGTCATCTTCTCACTTGGGAAGTTGCTAACTTGCACCCCCTATATGCTCAGGTAATTAATTTATTCCTTCTCAAGTCTCTGATGGAGTTGAAGAACAGATAGTTTAGTTTTACAATTAAGCTTAGTTGTCTAGGGCTTAAGATGCTTTTAGGTCTAGATAGATGTTTTAAATCAATAACGATGAGATATGATAGATATTAATTTACATTCAGAATTTTATACTCACCAAGATAGGAAGACATTTTCTTCAAGGCTGGAAATACACATAGCCAAAACACTAAAAATGTAATATCTATGTAATTCTGATTTTTTTTCATGGTTCTTCTTGCTGTAGGTAGTTTATTGTAAATATGTGTAATAATATAAATGTATAAGTAAAAAATATTTAATAAAAAATTAGCTGGGTGAAAATTTAAAAAGCAAGAGGCAAATATGAAGGACAAATGATGAATATTTCCCATCATTTTTTAATTCTCTCTCTCCCTATCCCCCATCGTGTGTGTGTGTGTGTGTGTGTGTGTGTGTTTCTATCTGTCTGTCTGTGTGTTTGTGCATAAAATCATACAGAGAGATGTGTATAACATGAAAGTTTAGCTAGTTTGAATGAGGAAGGAAGTTTCTAGTGGGAGTGAGAAAGAAAAACAAAACAGAAGCTATGGGGAAATGAATATGTCCTCCTGGAGTCTGCTGTACAATAATTGTAAGTTTAAGAATAATCACCTCAATTTATGTTACAAAAGCATCCACAAACACAAGAGAATATTCAAACAATACAAATTTGACTCTTGCATTTGTCTCCCTAAAATTATCAGTGATTTCAGTGATTGTTTAGAACTTGGCCTATGGGTTAATAAGCTTGAGTCTGCATGACAGGATCCATCTCAGTAAATTTGCTGTTTTGAAATGACCATTTGCTTGAGTGTTGTCAATCACATTTGTGTCCTGTGAGTTACGTGATCACTGCATAGCTGTGATGGAAACTATAAGCCCATAAAGTCTAAAAACTAACTATTTGGCTCTTTACAGAAAAACAGGCAAACAAACAAATGAAAACCCAAGTTTCCTGACTGTTAACTTAAATGAACAAAAGACTTTTGGGAAGGAAAATATTTTCTCTGATTTTTTGATATTGCTATTGCTGTCATGTGACTAAGTTCATAGGCTCATAACTTTTTAAAAACAATTTAATATAGGATAACTCTTGTTGCCTGGCTACTCCTACCATATCTGCTTCTGAATGCCCCCTAATTAACCTGCAGTGTAGGTGTCTCATTGTACTAAATGAAGATTCTATATGTAGATGGGATGAGACCTAGTACACTATTGCTAACACACAAGAGAGACTTTAAAATTATATAGGCAATAGAGCAATGCAGGGAATTACATCTGGGCTACATGTAGAATCTAGTATATAGGGGTGTGTATGTCAGGGCTTGCTCAAGATGCATAGGCCCTTTCAAATACTGCTATGCCTTATTGACAGTCTCGGGACATCCATGACTGTCTATGAGAAAGACACTTCTGACTTTGGCCTTACAAGAGAAAGTTCTTGGTTCTTCTTGCCTCCCAATCCTTCTAGTTACCATGTTATTTACAGGAGTTTCTGTTTCCTATTATTATTTCTTGCAGTCACAACCAAGGCTTAAGTGATTCTAGTTTCGCTGTAGGTTTTGGAGCTGAACTTATGGGCCACAGGGTAATGTAGCAAACGATTTTCGAGGTGGATGATCATGTGGAGTTCTTGTACACAAGTTACAATACTATCAAAATGTAGCAACATGGATCCTGAAAGGTTTTTGGTGAGAAGTAAAATATACCTTTTTGTTTTAGGAAGAAAATTTCCAGGGTAGCTCAGAACACTCATAACTGGTAAGGTCCCTGATTGGTTTAACATAAACTAAAAGCCATATTCATTGGTACAAGGTTGTGCTTTTTGGGAAGAGGGGAATTTTTTTTCTAGTATTTTACAGTTAACGTTCCAATTAAGTAGGTAGGTGTTTTCCTTATTGCTGGCCAATTGGTTTCTGTGGTTTTTATCTTTTAACATTCCCAGGGTAGCAATTGTGTGCTGCCTATCCACCGCCCTTGTCTCTCACCTTTTCACTCCTCTGATACTACCTGGGAACTCTGTTTATTAGAAGCGGTTGATTTCTAAGTCTAGTGACTTCAAAAGCTTTGACTTCATCTTTATGTATGAAGCATCTTCTCCTTTTCCTTGACTCCCTTTACTGTGTGATAAAGAACCTTTGGATTTTTAATGGCAGAGGTGGACAGACTGCCCTTCAGTCTCTCATTTTAAACAAACAAACAGACAAACAACCTGTGTAATATAAAAACATATTGTCTTTAAAAATGGCCTGTGCTTCATTTAATGGCTCAAACCTCTTCCTGGAATTAGAGGATATATCTTTATGCATGTCTCTCCTCACTTCCTTTTAAGATGACTCTAAGCAGTTGATAAAGTGTATTTGTAAGTTTTATGTAGAAAATTGCATTGCATTGAGTTGAATTGAATTCAATACTAGTAGCGTGTTCTTTTGTCTTTTTTTTTTCTTTTTCTTTTTTTTTTTTTTTGTTGAGACCAGATCTTATTGCATGATTGAGGCTGACCTTCGGTTGCTATGTAACAGAGCATATCTGTTCAAGCTGCCCTTGAACTCCTAGTCCTTCCGAGTCTGTTTCTTCAGTCTAGAGCATCCAGACCTGTATCTCCGTGGTCAGCCAGAGTTATGTCCTTTTTGAATGAGAGATTCTTAAAGCTAACTCTGTTTCCTGACTTCTAGGCACAGCACCAGTATAATACATCCCTTTGAAGTTTGTGAATAGTCCTCATTAGTGCCTTGGTCTTTTTTTTTTTTTTTTCTTTTAATCAATCTTCTTTTACTAAGCCAGAACCTTCGTTGAAAATAAGTACATTCCTGCAGGAAATCTGTCAAATTCCCCAGTGTAACATAAGCACCTAAATATTGAATCCCTAAGCTAGATGACCCATGTATGGAATTCCCCAAGGAAAATCAAAAGACAAATGAGGTGTCTCTCAGAGCAGACTAGGAGCAGGAGAAGCCGGACCGAAAGAGCTCTTCTGTCTTGTACTCCTGAAAACCTCAGCCTCATACTGTCAACAGTTTAGTGGATCTTCTGGAACTCTGTATTCAGTGCCTTTCTCCTTGCTGTGACCAAATCTACAAGAAGAGACAACTTAAGAGAAGGGTGACTTCTGTCTCATTAGAGGGTGGCTTCCTTAGTCACTCACCCCATATTCTCTCAGGAGCCTATCCTGTCATAGGTTTCTAGCTTGTCACAGAGATGCCTCCTCCTTGCCCACAGTTTCTCTTTTCTCTGCAAGCCCTCTGTCCTCTAGGCCCCCTCGCCCCATGTCTAATATCCACCTTCATTTCTCTCCTCACTCTCCCTCCTATACTGTTCCTTCTCTTCAACTGCTTCTACTCTCGATTCTATTTCCCCTTCTGAGGGAGATTTCAGCATCCTTCCTTGAGTTCTCCTTGTTACTTATCATCTTTGGGTCTGTGAATATATTATACGGCTAATTTACGCTTATAAGTGAGTACATACTATGTGTGTCTCCTAGCGGAGGGAGGGGAACAATAACTCACCCACAAAAACTTCAACCCAAATTCTACCCTGCCTACAAGATGAGCAGAGATAAAGATAGAGCAGAAATTGAAGGGATGTCCAACCAATGTCTGGTCCAACTGAGACCCACCCCATGGGAGAGAGCTAGCCCTTGACATTATTAATGATACTCTGCTATGCTTGCAGACAGGAGCGTAGCAGAATTGTCCTCTAAGAGGCTCCACCCAGCAGTGGATCAATACAGATGCTGAGATGCAGCTTAACAGTGGGCGGAGTGCAAGGAGTCTTGTGGAAAAATGGGAGGAAGAACAGAAGGACCCAGAGGACACAAGTGCTGCACAAGATGACAACAGAGCCAACTAACCTGGGCCATGGGGGTCTTAAAGAGACTGATGGACCAACCAAGCATCATGCATGGACTAGACCTACCCATATGTAGCTGATGGGCAGTTTGGTTTTCATGTCCCCTAGCAAGTGGGGGCAGGCTGTCTCTGACATGAACTCTGATGCCTGTTTTTCAATCACATATGCCTGGAGTGGCTGCCTTACCAGACACAGGGGAAGAAGATACACTCAGTCCTGACTGTGACTTGATGTATGTGTGTGTGTGTGAGGGGGGAGTTCCTTTATCTGAGGAGTAGGGGAGGGAGCAAAGGAAGAACAGAAAGGTAGGAGGCTACAGTCTAGATGTAAAATGAATAAATAAAATTAAATGTAAAAAAAGGGGAGGGTGAGTTTATTTTGGCTGCACTTTTCAGGAAGTCATGGCAGCAGGACCATGAGTTCCCAGTTCACATTGCATCAACAGTTGGGAATCTGGTATAGACAAGTGTTGGTGCTCACATGAATTCTTCTTTTTATTCAGTCCTCAATCCCTAGCCACAGGAATGCTACCACCCACAGTTAGGGTGGTACCATTCCCACCTCAATTAACGAAATTAGAAACTCTCTCACAGATGTGTCAAGAAGTTTGTTTTCAAGGTGATTCTAAATATCATCAAGTTTACAATTAAAATTACCCATCACACTGGGGAAGCATTCATGCAAAATCCTGGGGTTTGGTCCAAAGACATAGAGTGTGATGCTAACTGGCTTCCTTTGTGCTTATAGGAGCATCTGCTGGCAAAGCCTTTAAATATTTCATGCTTTCCCTGGGAAGGAAAGTAGCTTTCTAAGCTCTGTGACAAATGGGGAAGATGATACATTTCTAAAACCATTGGAAGCAGGAATCATTTGTTTCCACTTCTTTGCTTTCAGACATTCGCACTGATACAGAGTGATATTTCTTTAACAATGATAAATGTTCAAATCCTCTAAAGATGGCTCTTTTTGATATGTGTAGTCTGTTAAGTCTTAGCCATAGCAATAGTTTGGTGCAGGATAGATAGATAACAGCAGAAATAATAAGTAAAGAAAAGGGCACTGAAAATATAGCATTCTTAAGGATCAATTTAATTTATTGTGAAGTAATAACAGCTAGTCACATTGTCTTTTTAATCTTTATATTGAAACAAGCATATCCATACTGCCAGTATAACTGCATGTGAGTAATACTCTGCATATTTCTGTATAGATTCAAATCTAGGCAATCAGACATTTCATCAACCACATACAGCAAACCTAAAGCTCTGAGTAGAAATTGTTTCTCATTTGCTATTGAAGGGATGATGATTCTTCTATTTTTCCTTCCATAAAGACATATATAGGAAAATACTGGCAAGGTTGACATAATATGCCTACGTCTGAGTCACTATAGAGAAATGGGTTGTTCTGAAAGAGTTATCAAGGAGTCTCACTATCCAGAAGAGTTTGATAGCCTAGAAGATCATGCCTGCACTCTCTAAGTACTTCACCCATTCTGCTGTAAGGATGGGGACAAGATGTGCCAGAGGAAAGAGTGAAGGGCAGAAGATGAGGGAAAACATTTCATTAGAGCTGGGAAGACAGTAGTACTGGGCTCAAGATGAAAATGCCTCTGGCTCTGAAGGATTAAACAAATCTGTTTGATTTCTAAGTTCCAGTCCCTCATCTACAAAAAAAGATGAGTGTCTGCACCTCAGCTCAGTGATTGTTGAACATGGCGGTGTTTGACCAAGAATAGAGACCAAGAATAGGCATCAGCTCTGTGGTGGAAGGCATGTAGGGTATGCTTGCAGCCCTGGTTTCAACACGCATACCACACTACAATCAATAGAAATTAAAATAAAGGTGTCAAAAATCCTTGCAAACAATGAAGATTGTTATAGAAGAGAGTAAACACCAATGAGAGTCAATGAAGAATGGGCAGAATACTGAGTTCATATATTTTCCCATAACCTTGAGGAAGGGCAGGCAGTTTGAGAGTGATATCTCCTCTGTAGTTGAGCACAGTAACCTCCCAAATATGTTCAAAACCTTTCAGATGAATTCCCACCTTGACATACCTAATTAGCTCTGCTTTGTTTTGTTTTAAATGTATATGAATGAATGCTTTTCCTGTATATATATCTGTGCCACATGTGTGTGTGGTACCCATAGAGACCAGAAGAGGGCATTGGATCCTCTAATACTGGAGTTATAGATAGCTGTAAGCCACCATGCATATCCTGGGAATTGAAATCAGGTCCTCTGTAAGAGCAGCCAGTGCTCTTAACTTCTAAACCATCTCTCCAGCCTCCAGCCTCTAGTTTTGAAGGCTAAAAATGAATCTTAGAATATATCTGCCTCATTTCTGCATGTGTACATGTACACACATGTACAAGAGTATGCACGCAAACATGCATGTGCGTGGGAACTAACTGAAAGGAGCCAATAATTTGGTAATGCCAGTCAAGCCTGAGTTTCATAAATTGACACCTAACCACCCCCCCCACACACTTTTTTTTTTTTAAATTTGGTCCTGAGACGCATAGACATCTTCCCTGAGGAACCACCTGGAGACAAATGACAACTGGTTTTGACTGATGAGAATAATCCAGCTATAGGAAAGACCAATGACTGTGAAAATCAACCAGTTTCTTATTTCTTGTTCAAGGGAAGGAACAGCTTGCCTTCTCAAGGTTTCCTGAATGGGAGCACATTCTTCATTAACCCAATCATGACCTGCCAGAATACCAGCTGTTCAGGAGACCGTGATGTTCTGTACTGGGACTGCAGTTGTAAACTAGGCTCAAAGCAATTGTGTAGGACAGCACTATCTTGAAAGACAAAGTTTAAAAGGAGAGTTGCCCTGTTAGTACATATCCCTGTGTAAGCCAGTCGACGTCTGTCTTTTATGTTGTTTGCTTAATACACACCAACACAGCATGCCTGAACCTTAGCATCTGTTTAGCAAATAGGTTTCAAAGGAATGAAGTAATGAATCAGTAGGTAAAATGTGGATGTAAAAACAGCAGGAGAAGTGACAAACAGCCCTGGACAGTGGTCACTGCCTCAAACCTCCACTTTGCAAAGTTTGCTGCAGGTGCTTAGCAGACCGAACAGCGGCACTGCACTTCCTTAGCATTTTTTTGAAAAGGTTTTGCTCTCAATGTTTCTTGGCTGAATGACATGGCAGGCTCACTCCTTACTAACATGTAAAGATGGTGCTTTGAATGTGCAGTGTGGTTTCCCTGGCAGAGCACCAACTGGAAGATTCTCTTAGATTTGGCACACAAAGCATCATGTAGCTCAACCCTGGCTGTACAGGTTTAGTTGGATTAACCTTCCTTTGGCTTCACGGCCATCAATCCCACCTCTCCGCATTGTGTGGGATGCCCTTTATGTCCTTGTGCTGAGAAGATTCTGGAGGAATTCCACCGTTATTTTTTTTCATTCTTTTCTTCCTTTCTTCAAGCTAGAATGGTAAGCAGTAATCTTAAAGTTTATTCAGATTTGGCATCTAAGAACAAGCAGTATCCCAGTCAGGTCTTCCCAGAAATGTGTTGCCAAACTCCATCTTCCAGTAGTGCTTCTACTTCCCACATCTCCTTTCCTCCTCTCTCTACTGCTGAACGAGATTGTTCCAAAACCCACCAAGTTGACTTTCACTTCATTTCTTTTGGTCTTCATTACAGAGCATTACTTCCCTGGCATCTCTTTTTCTTTTTGGTTTACTTGAACATTTTCTCATTCAAGAATTTTCTCTCCTTTTATATTCAGATAAGAATTCAGGAAGGTAAAAGATCACAACTCTGTTCAATTATTAGGCACAGAAAACTGACTAGAGACAGCTTCCAGAGGATGGTGTCCCATCAGCTCCAATATCAAAAAGTGGGTAGCACCTGACCCTCTTTCTTTATCTATGTGATGACTTACCTTGAGAAGTCTTTTTCTTTGACTTTTTCTGGATACCCAGTTTGATAGTAATTGGTATTTATACTTTCACTTATGGCTTGATGGTGCCAAGAGCACAGTAACGGCTCCATGAATCAAGATGTACCCATAGTTGGAGGAAAAGGCCCTGACAGGTTCTCTCTCCACTCCTCTCCCACTTAAAAATAACCAAAACAGCAAAAAACAATAACAGCAAAACCAAAACACTTTGTTTCATGAAATAATTCCTGCAGATTTGTCCTTCAAATGTCAAGAAGCCATTCCTACTGAATGAAGCTCAAAGATTAACACAGTTGATACCTTAGTTGTGACTGGGTTGAAACTGTTGCTTGGTAATATAAACCTCCTTACTCTAAGCAAAACCACAGAACTATTGCCAAAGCTGCAAGGGGAATGACAGTTGGGCAGTTTTATCCACAATGTCCTTGGCCTTTCCCTCCCAACATTTCCCTCTCCATAAATGTAAAATATCAACCTCAGATAACCTCTTCCATACAGACTTTGATTTCTCTAACTAGATACCATGTCTACTTTTAATCCTTCATTGCATGACTTTTCTGAGGAACCATGAAGAAATGTTTATTTATGCAGATAGACACTGATGCCAGACCAAAGAAATTATTCTATCCAAGTTTAGCTAATGATTCAGTGAGTTTATTGAGTTACTTACAGGAGTATGTGTTACCTATAGAAGCATGGATGCCTCAAAGAAAGCTCTACCCTACCTGGGTGACAACTCAGGAAAAGTGCATCTCTGGCCCTCTAGAGCTCTGGAGCTCTCTCCACAACTTACAGGCAGACAACATGATGTGAGAGCATCCTTTTTCTATAAGGTATAACTGTTCATATAACCTCAGGAAGGGTCCTGGTGAATCCTGTAAGTTTCCTGGTATTCTAAGATTTGTGTGTTTTCTTCATTTTCATAGTTGCATAAACTCCTCCTACCTCCTAATTCTCATGGAACCCCCTTCCAAGGCTGAATATTTAAATTCAGAGAAAACAGATACATCATGCCCCTACATTCAATTATCTTCCTCTTCGTTTATGACATATCATACACAAAAGCAAGACATTTTTAGTCATTTAGCATTAACCATTGAAAGATGAAAATTCCAGTACTAGCCTGCAATCTAAGGAGGCACTTAACTTCAAAACACTTCTGTCTCATAAAAAGAAAAAGTAGCCATTGAATATGCTAAGCAATAAAAGGCATATGAATGACATCTGATTTTGAACATTATCTTATCACTCAGTCACATTAGTATTGATCTTCATCTGCCTTGATCTGAGCTCCAGGGTTATTCAGATGACCCTTTTACTAACATATTTTGTTTCTCTCGAAAAATCCTACAGAAACTTGCGCGACATCATCTCACTAGCTGCTAAATTGAATTGGCTTAGCTAAGTAACAGGCCTCATGTCAAGTAGAAGCTCTTCCTGCACCAAGCCACTGACTGTAAATTGTTTCCTCTTCTGCTTTTAGATGGAAGAGAATCTATAATCAGTTAGGAGAGCAACAGAGTTTATTGGACGAAATCTGTACTCTGGCTCCTGATGTCTTTTGCTGTTACAGGTTGCACCCTACCAGAGAAAGACAAAACCCACCAGCTTTCAGCTTCAAATGAAGAAGAGATTGATTTCCAAGACTGAGATTCTCCTTATTATCTCAGTGGCTTGTCTCCTCAAGCCACTGACAATTGCCCTCTCAGAGCGGAGGTGGCAAGAAGGGAGTTATCCTGCCAGTGGCATGACTAGTTTTAATTTTTTATTTTACATTTTATTTTCATTTATGTGTATGAATATTTTTCTCGAATGTATGTCTGTGTACAGAACATATACAAGGCCTGTGATAACCAGAAGAGGGCACAGGATAGACTGAGACTAAGTTACAGACCATGTTTAGTCATCTGTTGATGCTGGGAATTAAATCTAGGCTCATAGGAAGAGCAGCAAGAGCTTTGAACCACCAAACCATCTCTTCAGCCTGAATAATATAACTTTTCATTTGTAATTTTTATAATGACACTGCCCAATTCTACTGTTTGTGAATACCCTTCCCATGGCAGTAGGGACTCACTGGGAAGTTGCAACATTCATTGATTAAAACTTTGCTAGATGAAAGACAGACTTTTCAAAAGTTAGATTCTTGCAGCTAGAGATGTAGCTAAGTAGTTCAGAGCATTTGATGCTTTTTAAAAAAATTTATGGTTAGTGTTTTTTAATATGCATGGGTGTTTTGCCTATCTGCAGGTCTGTACACCATGTACATGCAGTGTCCATGAGAGCCAGAAGAGGGTGTCAGGTCCTCTGGAACTGGTGTTACAAACAATTGTGACCTGCTATGTGGGTGCTGGGAATTGAAACCAGGTCCTCTGGAAGAACAACACATCTCTGCAGCATACTTGTCGCTCTTATAGTAGGACCACAGAGGTTTTCAGAACCTAAAGAAGGCAGCTCAGTTTACAATGCCCTTTTGTGGCCTCCATGGCACCTGCATGTCACACACACATACACTATGCCCACAATCATGTATGTAATTAAACAAATAGTTTTTAATAGTCAGAATCGTAAGCTCTCACTGCTTAGCCACTATTTCTCCACCTAGATAGAGCTTGCATTTGTGCAGCAGAGTAACATCACATACAGTGGGCAAGCTGAGTCTTTTGAGGGAGACTTAGCTAGAAGAAAACCCAAAATGAGGGATTAAATTTGCATTCAGTGGGACACCAGCTTGGAGTGAAAGGATAGTCTTACGTGCTGAGTCATCATTATGGAGAAATTGACCAGCTGATACCTGAACATCAAGCATGTCTGGGAGAGGCATTCCAGGTCCCTTCTTTGTTCGGAGAATCTCCACCCCTACCCCAATCCCCTCCACCCCCCACACCATCACCACCCCAGAACACAGCTTTTCCCTCAAGTTGGTGGTATATATCTGACATAACACATTTCATCAGAATGCCTGAGTTGAAGTCACCTGCCCACAGCCTAAGTGAGTTTTAAGCCTTCTTCTATAGCTCTGATGCAAATGAGATGATTTTTCTTCCAGCAGGCACAAATGATGCCTTCCAAGAGCCAATGAAAACAGCATGCTTACCTCTTTACTTTCCTGTTCCAATCTTCTTTTTTTTTGTTGTTGTTGTTGTTGTTATTGTTCATGTTTTTAATTTTAAGAACTTGTTCATCCCCATTACCATGATAATAGCCCATTTCTCCCTTCTGGTGAGGTATTTGATTTGGCTTACCTGTGGGCAGCTCTCAATTAAAAAGGCATGAGGCCTCTCCAAGCTGCAGTCATGAAACCCTACTTATCAATTGCCGCAGTGTGCCTGATTGAGTAGCAAGTGAAAGTGCGGACCGCCCCTCTGCTAATCACATAGCCAAATGGAGTTTGCTCTCATTTGCTTAATCATTCAGCTGTAATTGAATCCTGATGGGAAGCTGGCTTTCTACCCAAATGCTTCCTCTTCTCCTGCAGAGGAGGTGGTAAAGTAGCCATGCCTTTTCCCCAGGAGCCCCAGGACACTTTGCAGACCATTTCATTCCCTGCCTCTGCATAAAGCCTGCCAGACATGGAGAAATTACCGCACTGAGATGCTGTTGACCACTTCCCACAGACACCTTCTCCATTGTTCTTTCTCTGCATCACTGTGCACTTGATAACAAAGCACAGTGACCCGTCCTTTCTCTTCTCCCCAGGCCACCATCCTCAGTTTCCTTTGTTTGGAATAGCAACACAGAACACCATAACCACCTCCCAGAGCTAGCTGCAACTCACATGGAGGTGCACAAATGACTCTTTCTCAGCATCCACTTCCATGTGGCCTGCAGGATGTTCTCCCAGTATAGTTTCCAGACCAACAGTGGCAGCATCACCCAGAAACTGCATGCATTGAGACTGGGTATGAATTTGGAGGAACACATGCATTTAGTCCATAGCACCCACATTCTAAGGCTGGATAGTTTATACCCACTTCCTCAAAGGAAGAGTATCAAAGATGTTGAAGGAATATTTTAAAGTCACCAAGGGAGTTAATATACATTTGGGGGTAGATGCCTCTAGGTACCTTAAATATGTTTCTTGTACAGACTTCAGTACTTATCAGTGATTGAAAAGCAACAGTCACTATTGCTGTGTTTCACAGATGGCATTTTCTTTCCCTTGTTTCCTTTATTCCTTTATTTTGGAATTGTATTACAAAGAAGTTTCATTCATTGTTGTGTATTCAGTTACTCATTGTGGCAATTGTAGTCATATGAAATTGTGGTCATTTGGTCCACTGACTAATAGTCCAATGATATCATTATTTATTTTGTTCTCCTCAGTGACGTTGCTTTACTCATGGGATGCTCATCTATGTTGCCTCCCATATCCATTTGATATTTGCCTAACATTTTCATTCATTCATTTTTTTTATGAACTTATTTCTTCACATTGATTGGTGACCCAGCTAAGTCATATGTGTTACTGTCTATAGTCAAAGAGTTACCCATTTTCCAAGTGAGGCATTGTTTAATCTGTTGAAAGAGTTCTCCAAACCAGCAAATGGATGCTAGATAGGTGTGTGGGATGTGAGATATAATTGTATCTATACCTTCTGTAGAGCATTAGTATATGTGTGTATATACACTAGCATGTGTGTTTCTCCTTTCCTCACTCTCTACTATCCAAATTGTGTGTTTTCTTTTAGGCCCCACAACTATAATATGGCATGGCAGGGCTCATGCCAGATTACCCCCTTGCTTCTGTGTAAGTTATTATAGCAACCAGGATCCTAACTTTCATTACAGGGTTTATCTCACATTGTTGAAGTCAAGTATACAAAACAGCTTCCAATTGTGAAACTGCATCACCACAAAGAGGAAGTTTACAAATCAGAATATCCTTTTAAATGTAATTCTTAGCCACAGTCTTTCTAATTAAAACACTGCTCTTCAGAGTTGAGACAAGTCATGCCCTTTGCACATGTTCTCGGCTTCCTTATACATTCATAATAGAGTAAAAACCATTGTCACAGTTGACAGGGATCCTTCTACATAGTGGACATAAGGTTTTATGTGATGAAGGTCAGTTACCATGGTATATTGTTCTGGGGAGCACACGCTGCCTCTCTCATCATATACTGACTGTGCCACATTCCATCCCACACAAATTGTGCCTGTCATCATGCTGTTCTTTTCTATGGTGCTCTCCCACTCTCCTCTTCTTCATCTCCAATTTTACATTTTACTCATTGTTCTATTCATAGAAGGATTCTGTGTACAGCCTTTTTAGTTCACTGTCTCACCTATACTCAATGTATCCCGGGTTCACTCTTCTTGCATAAGTGTACGTCGTGATTGTTTTCCATCTAACTACCATTTAACTATCCGACATTATTAATTTCAGTGCTGTTTTATTTTAGATCTTTTCAAAGTATTTAACTCCTATGGACACTTTCTATTTGACCCGTTGGGTAAATTGACAAGTCTGTTGTTATTGATTTCAACTTCATTAAGATCTGAGACACACTCTGCATGTTTTCTGTGAGCTTTCATTTCTTTTTTATTTAAGGTCCAGTTATGGTTTGTCTTAATGGACCTTTCAGTTACGCTTCAAAGGGGTGTCTACTCTTGTTGCATATGCGGTTCTAGAAGTGTCAGCTAGGTTGCGTAGCCTGATTGTAGTGTTGCAGGACATCTGTGCATAGGAAAGTATCATGAGTGTTCTCTTGAGGACTGAAGTTAGAGAGCTGCTTAGCATAACACTAATACCTACTGAGATTAAGATTAAGTGGAGTCTTAATTTGGGATCAGAGTTTATGCTTTTCTGTGCTCATGGAAGCCTGTTCATACTCCACATACATCTGGGTTCTAAGTGTAACAAAGTCTATTTTAGATGTCTCCCCATTGCACGACAGGAAGAGCAAAGCAATTTTCTTGTTCCCTCTTAAGTTTTCCATCCCTGGGATGTTCTTCATACTTTTTTTCTACAAATATACTCTCTAGTTTTATCCTCACTTACCTGTCTGAAATTGTTCTTTGTTTTAAAAAAAAAAACAATATATTCAGGAGTGATGACTAAAGGAGAGTTGGAATAAAATGAAGTCCCTCAATTGTTCAGTAAGCTGCATCCCCCATGTCTTCTCTTGACATTCATAAAAATTGATTGGGATCATGAAGACTCTGAGAATCATGGAGTCAGAAATCTATTTAATCCTCCTGCTACACAAAGTAGGAACATTGGCTACTATAATATATTACCTGGTTTCTGGGAAGATAGCATGAAATATATGAAGCGAAATTTTAATGGCTGGGCCAATTATATGAGATGTACAAAGTTTTGTTTGTAATAGCTGGTGTTCTTGTTACATTTTTTTCCCCTTGCTTTTATTTTATTTCTCTGGAGCTGGCCTTTAAAAGTTGAGAATCATGTACTGGAAAAAAAGAACTGGGAATACAAAGTTCAGAAAGCTTTCAGGCACAAATATGAAAACTCACTGTTTCAGTGTCTATTACATTAATGTAATATATAACATGCATTGTAGAGACCATTGTCCACACACTTGTCTGCCACCTTTTACCTGCTTCCTCAAAGCTAAGACCACTGGCTTTCCTGGGAAGTGTTGGTATTCAAATTGCATGAGGATGTGGTTTACAGTGTGATTTGCACAAATAGTTCAAGAATAATCATAACGTCTTATGCCTTCCTGAAACACAGGCATCCCCACGAAAGTGCTACATACTCAGTATCAGTACTTCCTCCACACCTTCCCCCACCACACACAATATCTTCCCTGTTTCTTTGATATCTCTTTGGGAACTTTATTGACACTCTGCTTTCTTTTCTTGAACAGGTGGGCTCTGCATTGCCCAGTCCGTGAGAATCCCCCAAGAGCGCAAAGACAGGACCATTGACTTTGATAGAATTATCAAACAGCTCTTGGACACCCCCAACTCCAGAGCCGTCGTGATTTTTGCCAACGATGAGGATATAAAGTAAGGATGACTGTACTGTGAATCCCGTTCCTATGCATGCCACAGCTTTTGGAGGCAGAAGGATGAGGACCCTGGCACGGAGAGGAGAAATAAAGTCAGATCAGAGCTCTAATTACAAGGTGGTAAACTCTTTCATGCTTGCTGTCCCCACACTGGTTGGCAGCCACAGCAGCAGTAGCACCTTGATGTCTTCTAGTTTCATTTGGATTGAAATCAAAGCCTATTAAATTATTGGTAGAAAGAAAAATACTAGACCTTTAAAAAGCCATATTACTAAAAACGTGTTTAAATGTTGCAGGCTTTTATCCCAAGAATGGTGTTTGTTAGTGTCGAAGACAATGGGCTTGTAATTCTGCCTTCTTCATTGCTCAGAATTTAAACACAGGACAACAACTGTTGGACCTCCACACTCTGCACCCACCTATGGTTTATTCCTTTCTGCATTGATTCCTTGCACTCCAAACTTGGCATTTTTGCTTCCTCTTTGGCCTACCTTTTTGCATTTACAGCTGTACCATGCAAAACAACCATTTAGATCTCTTTTAGAATGCAAATGGCCCCTGCTTCCTTTGCTAAACACCATAACGTAGGCCAGAATTTTATTTTTGTCTTTTTAAAAATTAATAGTAATTTTACCCACCTGAAAAAGGGTTATTTTTTCTAACACTGTCCAAAGCCCTAAATAAAATGTCTTGCACCCAGTATCCTCTCTAACAAGGCTTGTTTTATGCATGGCAGAGCTCCTAGCTTGTCAGTCTTCTGGTATGCCACTCTGGAGGCACTCTGTACCATGCTCCTGAGCCCTTTTTTAAGCACCCTGTAGGTGTACTGCATGGGTCTGCTCTTGACCTAGCTTGCCTTAGCATTTCACAATATAGGCCCCTGACGATCAGTGCCTATGGATCTGTGCAGTTGTTAATCTATATGCATAATTTCATTTTACCTATACTACAGTTCACCCAGTTTTTCCCTTGTGAATTAATAATTAAAATTTTTATCACAGAATTTCAGTTATAAATAATAATGCCATAGCACACTTCTAGTACAGAGCTATCTGTGCTGAACTATAAATATGGAAATATGTACCAATAATACATAATATACTATTGCTGTGTAAATATGAAAGACTAATATATTATATCCACAGTACACATAGAATTTTACATGCTCTTTTATGTAATTTAATCATAGGTTCATTATTTTGCATGCTCTAAGTGCATTTAGATTGTAAGATTTTGTAATCTAAATTCTAAACTATGATAAAAAATTTTTTTTTTAAAAAGGCCATCAATACAATCATCTGGAGATATGCTAACTTATACTTCCCTAGTGTGGAAGAGTTGTGTTGTATATTATTACCTTGTATATTAAAATTGTGTGAATGAAAAATTAAAGTGAATTTGAAAGTGAATTATTATTTTTTTTTTTTTAATGTACAGTTGAAGGGTTCAGATCATAGCTTCTTCCTTACGATTTTCCAAGGTCACTTTCAGAAGCCTCTCTTTCTTCTCCCTGTTCCATGTGTGCTACCAAACAGCCCGGAATCTCTCGAACACCCTACTGTGAAGTTTTGACCACAAGTGAGGTGTGAGGATGATTACATGGAAAATTATTAAGTTTTTAAATTTGAGACTATTTGATGCACAGATCAACACAAACTCTCTCTCTCTTCTTGGAACAGTTTCTTCCCCTAGCCTCCCATTTTCATTGCATCTCAGTTCTTCCATCAATAGAATGAAAAAATTTTAAACTGTCCTGTGGGAGGGCTTCCTAGTCTAATTTCCTTCTAAACGCTTCATGTTATATGTACTGCTGGCCAGGAGGCTGTTTCTATTCCATCCTTCCTAGGTCTTCCCACTGTGTCTCTCTGACCAAAGTATTTCTGGAAAAACTTCTCATCATACTTTAATTTTTAGATCATGCCAGTGGTGCCATGTTTCTTTGTTGTTGTCATCTAACGGTTCAGATGAGTCTGTAATGTCCGTTATCTATATCGGTCATTAGACCAGATTACTTGTGAGTGGTGTATTTATCCTTCCTATCCATCCTGATACTAAGAGAATAAATAGTTGATCAATCAATGTCTTTGAATTAATGAATTGAGTCTAGTGCTAAGTGTGTAATGATATAAGTGAAAGCCTCACCCCCCCCCCCAATTGCCAACTTTATGGTTGATATCTGTTCACATATACCATATATGAATTGTCCACTTAATCCTTGATCCCAATGTACCAGCATGTTCTGGGTGCTTCTTCCTCATGTTTTTTGTTCATGGCATTGTTTTAGTGAACCTCTGTTTGTCTTTATCTCATGTATTCTTTCATATATGCCTTTCTCTGGGAAGACAAACATTGGATGATCATTAGGTATATTATTTCCTTTCTGGCACAATGTGCTTTGTTCCACTGTCAGGTTTTCTTATTCCTCTTTGTGTTTAGTTATTTGTAAGGTTTTGTTTTCATATAATGGTCTTTGGACTCCAGTGTTTCCCCTCATACCATTAATATCCTTATCAACCATTTTATACACCTTTCTCTTGCTTACTTTACACATTTACTAAGACATGATGCATTTGTACCATATGTATATGTTGAGTCTTAAAAAGCTTTGTGATTAAGATTATACTTTTGGTATGAAATGCGTGGCTTATGCTTTAGGTAGAAAATGTACAAATCCCTTCATATTATTATATTATTTTCATAGTAGACTTAGTTTTTATATTAAATATTATTGCTTATTATGATCTATGTGTTGACATCTTGGTTTCTCAGCCCAGTAATAAGTAGTCCAGTGCATATATTTCTTCTAGAATGAGTTCTTAAAGGCAGAACCATCTGAAGATTGCAGAATTGCCACAATGTTGATTCTTTTCTCAAAAACTGAACACTGGAGATGGAAAAATTTGACATTTCTTGCAACATTAACTTCAAATACTTTGAGAGTAGCAATAAAATGGCATTAATATCTCAATTTTGAAGGGAAGCTAAATGCTAAATCAGTCATGGCTATAGATAATTTGGATTTTAAGGAAGAACAACATCTGTCTTCAAAATTTGACTGTACATAAAAGTAACATGTGCTCATTGTAAATCTCTTAGAATATAAGAAATAGTTGCGTTTTTTAAAAAAAATAAAAAGATCTTGTAAATCTTATTTTCTCCAATTCTGTTTAAAAATTAAAAGGCAAAATAAATGATTACAAGTAATAATTAAAATAGTCTCTTATAAAACCTATACCCTCTGCATTCAGAGACAGCTTTTAGTTAAATGCAGTTTAATATTTGCTTAGAAATTACAAACGAACTTAAGTTTTCTTCTGTAAAATGGAGATTACCCAGGCTTCACATGTACATTTTGTGACTCACATTAGAACTTAGTCACCGTCTGTACTTTGAGTAAATCCTCATTTGTTTATATGTGTTTGTTCTCATCCTGTTTTCTTGGCTTCTCTCTAGCTTTCCCACCTCTGTCAGATGCCATCATTTTTCAAAACTATTAAGCAACAAATTACCATCTTCTCCTTCCTGTGATCCAAAGAACTACATATTTCACACAGAAATACAAATACATGCATACACATATGTCTTTATTGGACAGTTTTCATCATGTGGAAATTGAAAAATTATTCATAGTTTTAAAAACTGTTAGTTTCCTGTTTTAACTACAGCCTTTGACATACAAACTAAGCATATTATATTGACAGTCCCAATATTTTATTTTAGGAAAAATATATACACATATTTAATTATTTTAAACATTATTTATTATGTATATGCACACATACGTGCATGAGCATGAGGAGGTCAAAAGACAACCTGTGTGGGAGTCATTGTCTCCTTCTATCTTGTGGCCATCAAGAATGGAACTCACATCCTCAGGTTTAGTGCCTATCGCCTTTGTCCGCTGAGCTATCTCATCGGCCATTTGACAACAAACCATAACTAAAGTACTCTAGAATGGAGCATTTGCTTCCTATCCTGTCTTCCATAATCTTTGCTTCTGTTCTCTTGGCCAGCTAGTTCAAGTCTTAAATATTTTTCGGTTATATCTGCATAATGAGCAGACAGGCAAAGTTGGATTTATTGGTTTTCTACATTGTCTACTCATTCATATCTGAGATGGTTTAATCATATAAAGCTCTTCTAAGGTCCCACACCCATATGTCACTTTTTTACTATATGAAATTATTGTTTACATTATTATGGGTATGTAAATGTCTAATTGCAGAATCAATACATGTTTTTCTTTTGATGTTCTTGTATAATTTTTGTTTTACCTAATGTTAATATGATAATTATTTAGTTTTTATTATTTACTGACTTGGTTTCAGTACTTTCTCATTATTATTAACATTAAAAAGACATCTTTTTCCCCCAGGTTCATAAATGAATAATCTCAGGTCCAAAAATTGTTTGGAAACAACTTTCTGAGACCTCCATTCGCTTCAAATCTGGGACCAGTTACTATTCTGTTAACATTTCTCCTTCTTGTTTTCTCTTTCCATTCCTGAAATCTCTGTCTTGTTCCCAAAAGATTTTACTCTACATGCATGTACATATGTGTGTGTGAAATATAGAGTATATATACTACATACCAAGTATATATATATATATAAATGATACATATATATATATATATATATATATATATATATATATATATATATATATATTGTTGGAACACATTCTAGAGTAACGTCTTCTAAAAGAGCAAACCAAAGGAAACACGTTTCAGGTCTAGAGAGATGGCTCACTGTCTAAGAGCCACTTATTGTTGTTGCAGAGAACCCAGCACACATATTACACAGCTCACAATTGCCTGTGACTCCAGATCCAGGAAATCTAATTCCCTCTTCTGGCCTCTGAGAGCATTTGCATACATGTGGTGCCTTTAAACTCATGCAGGTATACATATCGGTAAAAATAAATATGTCATTTTCTATACAAAGAAAACTTTGTTTGATTCCTAAAACTGTTTTTATTCTGAATCTACAATTAATAGTTGGTATATTGATATTACGTCACATATTTATTAAAATAGCATGTGGCCCAGAAATGTTTTAGCAAACAGTATTAATCACTTATGAGTTGGAGAATTCTTTGTGCGACTCGGGCACTCTAACTTTCCAGTGGGAAAAAAACCACAAGTACACTGAGCATGTGTGAAAATTCTCTAACAATTAATAATATGATTTTTCTGTTTCTTTTCCTGAGTTTCTCTGCTTTGTAGGATATGCTCACTGTTTCCAAAGTTATTACTTTTGTAACATGTTTTGTTTATCTGTTTTTACATCATTTTAGCTTTTTAATTCACAAATTCATCCTCTTTATTTCTGTTAAAGGGTAATATTTAGTAAACTACGAAATAATGTCTGAAAATTGTGGCACCTGCACCACCGTGGTACCGAGTCAAGGGTGAAGGACTGCAGATTTAACATACAAGAAAATAGTGGGTCCTTTATGCTAAGAGAGCAACGGCCTTTATTCAACGTCCAAAGAACCTTTTTATAGGCAGCAAAGCAGGAATGCCACTCGCAAGTGAAATCCCTCAAGAAGTGATTGAGCACATGAGGGAAAGTCCCAAGGAAGGGAGGGGTGCGTTCTCAGAGCTGTAACCATGACTAGCTAACCAACACAAGCACAGACACGGAAGCTGCTAAAAACAGGACATGCTGTAGCAAGACAGGCAGGCAGCCCAGTTGGGCTGGGTTCCCACAGGTTACCCCCCTCCCCCTTTATATAAAACACAAATGAGGTCTTCCCTTAGTTTGCCAAGACATTAGTTTCCTACCTTACTGTCTTTGGAAAGGCTTTGAGCGTCAAAACCCTCCTGTCTTAGATCCATGGGCACCTCCCTGGTCTTACCCATCATTGGATACTCATTTATCAAGGCTCAGCCAAGTCTGGGCAGTGGGGCTATCCCCTGCCAAAGGCATGGTGCCACAGCACAGACAGCCGAACTTATGATGGTATTTTACATGAAATGTCTCCATAATGTTACTCCTGCCCAAATCCTCAGGCATAGCAACCCTGCCCAGGCTGTGATTAGTCAAATACAGCCATATTGGTCTGCTCAGACCTACTGGCATCAGGATGAGGGCGCTCAAATGGTCTTCTGTAGGCTGGGCTGACTTTTGTGGAACAACAGGACACATGTAATGCCCAGGAACCGAGATGGGTGCTTCATTGTAGACAGCTGCTCTCCTGCCCCCTTATTAGGCAAGGACTTCCAAGCCCTCATGGTGCAAGTTGCAATTGGCGCATACACAGCCGGGTCATATTGTATCTGGGCATTAAGTTCAGTACACGAACGCATGCCTGCAAGCATATCCATGTTTCTCTGTGGAACCCCATCCACTGCATTACGTGCGGCAGTCTGAATACACTGTTCTTGATAGTCACTGCACCAGAGCAAATAATCACCCCCACTGAGGACTGCTCTACACATTTGTTGTCAATCACTAGGTGTTCTTTAAACTGGAGGGCTTCATGCTGTTTCTGAGATTGCCCTGGGATAGTTGGGTGAGGCACTTCAACTACTGGAAAAACTACTCCCCGAGAGGGAGCAAAAGGCTCTGCCAAAGATAATTGACTTTGATAATCTGGGTTTTACTCCAGGGGCCGCTCTCCTCTAGTTTCTTTGTTTTTGATCTTATACTCCCTCAACTTCTTCTTGGGGGCCCATATTTCAGAGATTAAAGTTGCCTCTTCCTCCTCAGAATTAGAAGAAGATATATCAGAGGCAATTTCAGACAGGACCCAAGATTGCACAGATTGCTCCTCCTGCAGTTTATTCAGGGCAAGTTCCATACTTCCTAGCTGCTCTCTTATTTTCTCATCTTCATTTTAAAGCACATGTCTAACAAGACGCCATAATGAAAAGGTAGCGATAGGAACACTGTTGGATCTTTCCTTGTGTGAAATCCTCTGGAGGTCAGACTTCACCTGATCCCAATCTTGGATATTTAGCTCTCCTGTTACCTTAAACCAAGGACTACTCAGTTCTGTTGTTTTTATAAAATCTTTAACAGTCTCATGCTTAATCCTGGTACCTTAATCCTCTAACAATCTCACTAGTTGATCCACCAGAACCTTGGAAGAACTTGAGGCACCCATTTCCTATACGCCAGTTTCCTACCTCCGAGAGGCGCTGGACAGCTTCCTCCGGGCGATCTGTCAGCTTTCTCCCTTCTTTTCCAATCTCGACGGGACCTTCACTTGTGGCGCAGTACCGAGTTAAGGGCGAGGGACTGCAGATTTAACGCACAAGAAAACAGCCGGTCCTTCATGCTGAGAGCAACGGCCTTTATTCAGCGTCCAAAGAGCTTTTTTATAGGCAGCAAAGCAGGAATGCCACTCGCAGGTGAAATCCCTCAAGAGGTGATTGCGCACACGAGAAAAAGTCCCAAGGAAGGGAGGGGTGCGTTCTCAGAGCAGTAAACACGACTAGCTAACTGTTATAAACACAGACACGGAAGCTGCTAAAAACAGGACATGCAAGACAGGCAGGTAGCCCAGTCGGGCCTGGTTCCCACAGAAAATATCTTAATAACAATAGTTAGAAGGTAAGATTTAAACTGATTTATGTTTCTGCACACTTTTTCAGGGAATGTTTGTTGTATGTAGTCTTACATTTATTTTAGCATTATTTTAAGATTTGGTTTTGTTTTCTTAACCTTCCTTTCTCAAAGGCAACAGCAATTTTTCATTTCTAATATACGTTCTTTTTTATGTTTTTAATTCTTTCCATATCTTGTTTTTTGTTATCCTTATCTATCTCACCTAAATGAATTTGTTGTTTTGTTCCATCTCCTATATCACCCCTTCCTCATTTCCGCACTGGTGTCCTTTTCCAATGGGCTCTTCTGTACCTGTGCAGACACGCAGTAGACAGTAACCAGCTATAGACAGACTTACTAACTGGTGGAGTTGGTTCCGAATTGGCTATTGTATTAAATAATTCATTCTTGTCAAATTTGTAACTCTCTTCTCAGATGTAAATTTAAAAAACAACAACAGAATATTGTTTCCTCCTCGTATGACTTTTTTTAAAGCAGAGGTTTAGTTCCTTTAAGTGGCCTCACTATTCTGTACTTAATACACTGGTACTTACTTGCTCATTCCCTTCTTCTCCTTGCCTCCTACTTTCTACAATTTCTTCTCTACCTGTTGTTGCTCAGATGCTTACACTACTAGAAAACAGTTTCTTACAAGTTTTTTTTTTTTTTTTTTTTTTTTAAGAGAATTACAAGTCCAGATTTTGTCTGGGAGAAAGAAAATGTTTTCTGAGTTTTCACTATCGCATATTTTGTCTTTAAATATATATATATATATCCTCATCTATTTGGTTCTGAACATGTGTCGTACCTGGAAATTTTAAAGTCCTGAGTGATGAAAATTTGTGTGTGTGTTGGATATCTGTTTGTTTGTTTCTCTATGTGGATGAAGTTGTGTAGGTATATGAGCATGAATGTGTGTGTGTGTGTTTGTGAGTGTGTATATGTGTATTTGTGTCTGGCTATATGTGTAATATGTGTGCATGTGCTTATGTCTTTCATTTTTCACCTCACTTCCAAATTCCATTATAATGGGTAATTTTCTTGCTAACACTTTTTTCCTTTTTATACTTTTTATCTTGTTGCTTTTGATATTTGCAGACTGTACTCATCTATAAACACAGAAAATGAAGTTTTATGCTGAAAGTATGATCCTGTTTATTTTAATAAATGACTGCTGAAGTATGATTTATATCGCCATAGTACTTTCCAGAAGTGATACTTACCATTACCTCATCTCTCCCCCTTGAAAACCAAAAGTGCAAGATGAAGTGAAACAAGACTTTATCTGGCCAATATGGGAGAAGCATTCTAAGTTGTGCTTTCCCAATTTCTAATACACGTGAATATGCATCTCCAGTTTATGGCATGTTTATCTCTCCTTTCACCTACTGACATTTAACACCTATCATTTGTTATAGTCAGAGGGCTTTGCCATTTTTTGTTATTGGTTTACAAACCTCTTTACATATGCAAGATAAAAATCCCCACAATATCTTTTGCTTTTGCTCACTTATGTGTTGAGATGGCAGAGCTTCTTTGGGCTCTACTTGATTTTGAATATGCTTGTATTCACCTTTCATACTTATATCTTCTTTTGTGTTTCTTTCCATCCCATAGGCAGATCCTTGCAGCAGCAAAAAGAGCTGACCAAGTGGGCCATTTTCTCTGGGTCGGGTCAGACAGCTGGGGATCCAAAATCAACCCACTGCACCAGCATGAAGATATTGCAGAAGGAGCCATCACCATCCAGCCCAAGAGAGCAACCGTGGAGGGTATGTGCTTTGTCAGCAGCGGAGTTTGAGAGAGGAGGCTGCATTCTGTTAGGTGAACCAAACCAAAGTCTTTGGGGAGTTTCATGTTTGTACAGGATTTATAGAATGTGTTTTCCAGAGTGGGGCAACGGGGTGCAAATGAGGCCGCACACCTGGGCTGTTCCTTTTGTTGACAATCCTCTTTTGTAGAGATTATATTCTTTCCTGGTAATGTTGCAATTAGCATAGATTCTTTTCTCACTCTGAAGAGCTTTCTGAGGAGAGATCATCACCATTACTAAGAAGTGAAACAATAACATATCCAAGCGTGTGCTCAGCAACGCTGCATTTTTAGAGAGAACATTCTCTTTGTAATTTACCCTTTGCTTCTTAGCATGGCACCTGGAAGGATCACATCCTGATAGGGCTTGTGATCCCTTTCCAAGCCGGTGATTATAGGGTGTGACCCTCAGCAGATAACCAGCATCGCCTTCCTTTCCGAGAGCCCTTTCTTTTTCACTATTCCCTTGCTTTCCTACATTTCTGGAACTCCTCCTTTCCTTTATCTTTTACTATTAAAAGGACCGACCGTTTAAGGGCCCATTGATAGAAAATATATCTTCCTCTTCTCATATTCTAAATATACTGGTTACAATTAATTTTTCCTCTATATGCAAAGAAAGGTTATGTCTAAGTGGAAATATTATGTGAAGGGAAAAGAATTTCTCTGCTGATAACCGGCTCTCTGTTTCCTTTTTGGTGAATCGTGCCTCCAAAGATTTCCTCAAGTAGGCTTTGCACATCACACTGAACCCAGTCCTCTTACTCAAAGGGACTAAATATTTGCACTTCTTTCTATTTTCTCTCTGATCCAACCTAATTAATTATTCTCCCCAGAAGGTTACACAGCCTGTGTAGATTTTTTTTTTTAAAAACAAATCAGGCTGTGCCTCTGTCACTGGTGTTTTTCTGTGTTATCTTGAGGAGATAATAATCCCACGAATCACTTCTGTGTTTTCTTTGGGAGGTTTTGAATTAATTTATTCCCTTAATACGTGCCCAGAGCTGGTCACCTATCTTACAAAATAGGCCACTGCATTTACAGATGCACTGCAATAATAACAGATCTGATTTTAACAGTCTCTACTCCTTTTCACTCAAAAAAAAAAAAATGTGTGAATTTGTTCTGTGCTACAAGCAGTCTGTGCTTACAAATAAATAGAGGATGGGGATCCCATACCCTGACTCTCAGAGTGTACAGATTGAGTGAAGCAGTCAGAAAGAAGCCAATGAGAGCAGAACATAGAATACTGTGCTATGAGGCAGCAAGTAAAGGAGCCTCAGTGGACATCGCCCTGTAGTTACATTGTGTCACTTGAGAGAACTTCTTACAGGAGGCTGTGCAATGGGTGATGCCTGAGAGCTAACTGGGTGGACAGTGAGGATTAAGAGATGTAGACAGAAGAACAAAATGGCAGACACAGTGACACAGTTGCCCAATGACTCTTGAGACAATTCTACACTCTGACTTGATTGACGTCATCACATTTCACTTAACATTTCCCTGTTTACAAGGCACAGGGAAGACTCTCTGCTCCTCTGGAGTCTAGCCATGATCATGGTGTTTGGCTGACTGACTTCTATTGACCCTTATTATTTCCTTGAATATTAATTTGGTATAGAGGCTCTCTGTGCTCATTGCTTTCTATTCACTATAAGAAATACCTGCAGTAACTTATACAGAGTATATTTGATAGGTCTTTAGGTTTCAGTCTGGAGTTGATTGTTTCCTTTGTTCTGTGCCACAGATGAGACCACTATGGTGAAAGCATGTGAGAAAGAGCACTTGCTAGTAGGCAAATGAAAGATAAGGGTTCCTGGGGTCCTGTACTTTTCTTTACAGGTACACAAAGAGTGACTTCAAACCTCCACTGAGATCTACTTATTAAAGATTTTTTTTTGTCGCTTTTCAAAAGCATCATCTCTGGGGACCAAAGCTTTACTATCTGGACTTGGGTGTGTGTGTGTGTGTTTGGGGGGGGTAGTTTTAACAAAAATGTCCTCCAAGGCTTATATATTTGAATATTTGGTCCCCAGTTGGTAGAAATGTTTGGAAGTATTTAGGAAGTGTGTCCTCACCAAAGGAAGTGTGTCATTAGGGGGATGGAGGGCTTTGAAGTTTCAAAAGCCCAGGCCTTAGCTCTCTGCCACCTACTTGTGGAGCAGAATGTAATCTCTCAGCTCCTGCTCTAGCACCACGCATGCCTGCCTCCTCTCATGCATCCCATCACAGTAGCCATAGACTCACCTTCTGAAACTCTAAGCCTCAAATAAACTCTTTTTTTCTTAAGTTGCCTTGATTATGGTACCTTAGGATGGCAATAGAAAGGACACTAATATGGAGATGTGGAAGACACAAACTCCACTGCATTGTCATTTATTCTTAGCACACTGCATACAGTCTGCGCTGGTCTGAGTTGTCTGTAACAGTTACTGTTGACTGTCCACTTGCATGGATTTATAATCACAGTGGACACACATCTCTGTGTATGTCTGTGAGGGATTTCAATTCATTTAAAGGGTGGTAAGATCTGTCTTGAGTGTGGGTAGCTCCTTCACCCAATAGCTACGGTCCCAACGTGTACAAATGGGAGAAAGCAAGCGGAGCATCCACATTTGTCTTCCTTTGCTTCCTGACTATGCTGGCCATGTCTATTTCACCATGATGAGCTTTAGCCCTTCCTCTGGCGAGCCAACATTACATGAACACCATCTCTAGGACCTCCCACTGGTTCTACCGGGGCTTATTTGTCTCTTGTGTGTACCTCTTTGCCTGGGAATTATGGGAATTTAATAAAATTTTAAGTTATCTTCTGCCTTTGTGGATGAGGAACCACAGGCCACATAAAGGTCTGATACAAAATATGACTGAAAGGGGTTAGTTACATCACAAAGTGTCCTGTATGGAAAGGAGATTATACTAGATGCTAAAACTGATAGTGGTATCAGAAGATAGACCCATTTGTGAACGGGGTGGGTTAGAAGGCTTATCCAGGTGACTCTGTGGAACAGGGAATGAGGCATGGGGTCTGGGGTAAGAAGTGAGAAATGCAAAAGCCTCACTTGAGTCCTCTCTTCCTGAGCCCTGGATGTCACATAGATATGACATCCATATTTGATGATTACTAACCCTATGGGCATTATATTTTAGAAAATTACCATTTTCGTTAGAGTTTTGTAACTACTTGAAAGAAAAAAAAATGTTATTTTGTGTATATATAGGGATATACAAATTTATGATATCATACCCAAAGCAACATTATGAACTTCTTAAAAAGAAAAGAAAAACATCAAACAAAATTTCATAGGTGCTGGAGAGATTACTCAATGGATAAAGAAATTGCCACACAAGTGTGATGATGAGAGCTTTGATACCTAGAACCCAGCAAAAAGCTAGAATGTAACCCCAGAATGTGAGAGGCGGTAGTGCAACCTTCTGGAATTTTCAGCAAAAGATCGTGCCTGATAATAAAAATGGAGATGAGTCAATAAAGGTGCCTGACATCACCTTCAGAACCCCACACCCACTCATACATGCATGTATGGCCACATACCAGAATGGGGACATAGACATGCACATGAACCACAAACACATGCAAACAATTGTGTCTCAAGACAATGCGATGGAAAGAAACGTTGCTAAATACGACATTCCAACATGATAGAAGAGTGACAGTTCCTAAAAAATCTTTGTGCCGCCCTCCAAGGAAATGTGCAGATTTTTCGCAGTGCCATGAGGAAAATGTCATAGCTATCTAGGGATAATATCATTGTGCATTATCATGAAAAAAGAAGAATGAGGCTGTTTCACTTTCACAGCAGATGGAACAATAAAATTGAGGCTATGCATTCAAAGTGCCATTCCTAAGAAAGAGTGGAGGGGAAAAAAGAGAAATAAGTCCAGCCACACTGCTGAACCTAACCAAAAATATGAATGATCTAAATTCAGCATATTTTATATGGAGAAATAAGGTTTCCATTCTCCAGCATCTTATATGGTTTTGTTTTTGTTTTTGCCTCTCCCACCAGCTCCATCCTCTAGACTATCTCACAAATATTCATAGGATACAGCACTACCTTTGACTGAGAAATAAGAGAAGAGTGAATTAATTGTCGACATGCTTACCTTTTAGGTTCATATTTTCAATATGTTTTGCCAACATCTGAACCTTTGGTTGACATTGATGTGTGTGTGTGTGTGTGTGTGTGTGTATTGTACAGGGCATCCATCTATGTGTGAATGGCATCTTCCTCAATTGCATCACAACCTTACTTCTTACCACAGATCTTACCTTCTCCATGAAATGCTGTGGTTAGGAGTACATGCCTCCATCACTTCTGGGTTTCACATGAATATTGGAGATCTAATCTTGGGTCCTTGTGCTTGTATGACAAACACATTAACTGCCAAGGGAACTATTTACCCAGCAACGAATAATGTATATATAAACATAAAAACCTACTTTGTACCAACGTGCCCGCATCTATGACATCAGTATTTGATAATCTCTTATATTCCCTCTGTATTTATTCTTCATTTACAGAGTAAAAGGCCATGGTGTATGTTATCTGAGGATGTTATTTCTCTTCCTTTCAATTTAATTGTGACAAGATCCAAGCCATGGAAGGATCTGCTATGGCTGGGCTAGCTGCCCAATATTCCTGACAAATCAAGAGAATTTCACCAGCATTTGGCAGTACTCCTCTGGCTCTTCAGCCAAGATAGTTTTATAAACTGCAATTTCTCCATGTTTTCAGAAGAGCGTAGGAATACCCTGATTTTGCTTACATGTATGCACACCATTAACGAGGATGCTCTGGCATCTTCTCTGTCCCCAACAAGTCTTCCAAAGAAAGCATGTTGACATTGCCTTTAGCTCTTCACCTCCAAGATCCTGTGCTGCTCTGCAGCAAGCTGGCCAGCACATCCTCTAATCAGCATGGGTCCTGGATAAAAGACTGGGGTTTTGTTTGTTTGTTTTGTTGTTGTTGTTTTGGGTTTTTATTTGCTTCCTGTTTTTGTTTTAGTTTTTTGTTTTTGCTTCTACCATATGCAATAGCCCTGAGAAGTGAGTACAAGGAGGGCTCATTTCAAGGAAAATTCGAATGATTCCTAGGAGTTATGATTTTTTTCCAGTGAGATTTAAATCTGAGATACATGAAAAACAATCAACCAATCAATCAATACTCAAACAAACCCACCTACCTCCATGGCCCATGATAAAAAAAGTGCTTTTGGAAAAAAAAGAGCTCATTTTTTCATTCAAGATTTGATAGATGTTTGCTTATTATAAAAATAAAAAGTTTGAAGAGATGAAGAGCTCCACAAAATCATTTGACTCTTAACTCCAGTTTTGTTATGATGACTTCATCCATCTTTAATTGCCTGGACCTTTGCTCAGTGAGCGAAGACATAACAAATGTCAGCAACAATAACATATTGACAGGACAACAGTCCACAGTGCCTGATTTTTTGTTGCTGCAGTTGGTTTTGGTTTTGGTTTTGCTTTTTTTTTTTTTTTTGGTTGGACTTATTTTGCTTGTTTGCTTTTTAACTTCTTTGAGACTTTCATGTAATGTGTTTTGGTCATACCTGCCTACCTTCTCCCCATTTCTTTCAAATCCACTTCACTTTGCTACTTACTCAACTTTGTGACATTTTTTTCTGTCCCCACCTCCCTACTGAGGAGTCCAATCATTTTGTGATGTCCATATTCTCTTGGAAGTGTGGCCTTCCGGTGGAGTACCATTAAGCCACCAGGGTCAGCATTCTTGAAGAAAACACTTTCTCCTTCTCTCAGCAGCTTTCAATTGTCTCCTGGTGGGTCCTTGTGCCTGTCTCTCCTCACTTTGTTATGGTTTGGTCTGGCTTGAGACTTTGTACATATTGTTACAACTGTGAGTTCTTATGTAGAACTGATTTTTTTGTATGCAGCACACACTGCTTCCTTGCAATGTTCCACCACCTCTGGCTCTCACACTCTTTTGTCCCCTTTTCTGGAATGATCCCTGCTGTTTTTTAAGCAATAGGTTTGGTTGTTGAACCCATAATCGTATTTAATAGGAGAGCAGTGAAATTCTTCAGGTTCATTGGCACAGCCACTTCTTTCATTGTAGTATTCTGTAAATTTTGTGTTACCAGCTTCAAAAGTATATAAAACAGGAATATAAATATTGAGATATATCATGCAATAAGCCAGATATAGTCACACATCTAATGTGAAAAATCACAGATGACAGAGAAGAATAGAAATGTGAGAACATTTTGATGAGGAAAAGTGCTCCGACTCATTCCTTAAATATGAGTATATTTCTGGAGAAAGAGCAAGGGAAATAATGTGTATCATAAAGGAAATGTATTAGATTGTATTATGTGAGAATTTTTAACTGGATCAGCAATGGTTGTGTGCACACTGGAGAGACAGACTACAACAGCAGCTCAGTCTTGGAAGCTGAATGCTTTAATAGTCTCAATATTATGTAGAAGGCCTAGGAGATTTCTGGAGAGCCATTAGTTTTCAGTTTGGCTTGAAAGATCTAAGAATCTGATATCTGGTGGCAGAGAGCAGTGACAATAGCAGCAGGAGCAACAGAACATGGTAGATGTGCTCACCAGCAAAGTTCAAAGGTATATAGACCAAAATTGACCACTTCCTTCTTGGAACTCCTCTTATGGGGTCTGAGGTGGAAAAGTGCAACCTGCTCTTGGGGAGGGGCTTCCACCACAGTTAAGGCTTTTAGGACACACTCTCACAAATGCACCCGGAGCCATCTGTCTTAGATGACTTCAGATCAGATCAAATTGACAAGCAAGATTAATCTTAACAGATTATCATGTGAGTCATGGCATATGCTGCTTTACATGGAAAATTACACAGGTATAAACATGAAGTAATAACACTATCCTCTATGATATTAGGCTTATTTTACATCTGAAGGCATATCAGTTTGCACATGTGTCCCAAAGGCCAACAGAAATTATACAATTGTTTAATTTATGTATACTATGTGCTTGCATGCATTTCCTTTTCTGTGTGTAAAAATCTGTTAGAATAAAACATGGGAAACGCCTTGAACTCATTGGCATAGAAGAAAACTTCCTGAACAGAACACCAGCATCTCAGGCTTTAAGGTCAACATTTAGTAAATGGGACCTCTTGAAACTGAAACACTTCTGTAAGGCAAAGGATGCTGTCAACAGAACAAAACGACAGCTTGGGCCCATCCAAGAGCCAACAAACTTCCTTGTAGGCATCCAAGAGGTTAGGAAATGCCACTCGGTGAGTCAACTGCTTTCCTACCATAGTGAACCAGGCATGGTGCCTCATATCTGAAATCCCAGTACATGACAAATAGAGATAGTAGAGTTGAGAGTGGTTTAAGGCCATCCATGGCTATACAGAGTTCAAGGCTAGCTTGAACACATGAGTAGCCTACCTTCCTTTACAAAAATAAGGAAAAGGAGGATAATTATTTTGGATTGAGATTGAACAATAAAATGTAAATGCTAACATCTATTAAAGCCAACTCCAAATATAAAGGAGAAAGAAATGTGAAAATTTAAGGAACATATAGTTATCCAAGTGGGCGGCAGGGAGAAAAGCTGTTTATAAACTTTGGGAAGTGGAAAAGGCTTCTGCAACATTATTTAATTAGGTTGTTTCTTAATCTCTCATTTGGAAAAGGAAGGAAAAAACCATATAAATTAAAAAATGGGTATTTTTCAGGATCACCATGTTTGTGATATCAGCTGTTTTCCATGGGTTAATTGGAATGTTAAAGTTAAAGCGACCCTTCCTGTAACTCTAACTCAAAGCTTTTCTCCACTTAGCTGTAAAAGGGGCTATTCAGAGTTTATAAAGCCTGACTATATTTTATTATCTGTTGCTTGATATAGAAAATTGTTTTGCCTTGAGTCTCTGCCCTAACTTCCCTTTCCAGGTTCTGGGATTATAGGAAAGCATTGTCCCTGGCTCCCCTGTGAGGTTTTATATGCTGCTACATCAGTGTACACCAGAGACAGAAGTTTCTGAGATAGTTAATGGACCCCTGACTTTCTTCCAATTGAAGCAGTGATCTGTCCTACAGGGAAAAAAAGGGGTCCCAGGATTGGCTAGCAACTTAAATGATTGTAGTTAGTTTCTACCAGCCTGAAGTAACATTTTACATAAAAGCCAGTAGAGTCCTCAATTTCTCATGGCTAAAGCAAACACTGAAACCATCCACACTTCATTCAATGTTGTTTTGATACATACTTTGATTAAAACCCTATGCTTCACAATTTTTAAATTATATTTGGGAAAAAGAGAAAGAGGTAGGGCATGCATGTGCCATAGCTCAGATGTGGAGGCCAGAAGACACCCCATCGGGGCTTGGATCACTTTTTACTTTTAATATCCAGGGGCTGAGAATGCAATTCTAGTCATCAGACTTGACAGCAAGAATGTTTACCTACGGTCTCAAGATTGAATGTTTTGTATCCTGATGGCTTTGGTTATTACTGAGTGTTTTAAAACCAGAGTTGACATTTGAAGAGGTGAGGTTATCCATATCTTACACATGCTACCCAACAAATTTTAACATATTTATGTCTTAATATAGCTGTCACAAAAAACTGAGATAGTAGATTCACATCATAATATGGGGCTCATGGACTATGCCTCCAGGGGAATCGGTATGAGACTAATGAGGTACAGCAGGTCCAAACCTAGGATATCTCAAATATGAGATTAAAAATGTCATCTTGAGAATAGAAGGTATGGGGCCAAGCTCTCTCCTTGTTTCTGTGCCTGCTTCATTAGCACATGACAATCCCCAGGTAGCTACAGCTGGTCAGTCACATGAGCTTGTCACTTGTTATCTTTCCCCTTGCATCGCCAGCATCCTATATCCCAGCTAATGAGGCACATTCCTCCTCAAAGCCTCTCCTTACTGACCAAGGGTTATAAGTCCCTGTTTCACATGAAATTAAGTGGTGAGCACCATCTACTTCACTGAAGGATGTCTGAGACTGGCTGTTTTTTTCAAAGCTGTAGCACTTGGGAAAGAAAGGCCTCCCTTCTTTCTGGGGTCCATCTCTGGACCCCTGAACTCAATGGCCAGCCAGGCAGTCACCACAGAACCACTGCAATCACCACTAGAGCTGGCCCAGGCACAGATAGTTTCTGCTATTCGCAGTGCAGATCCTCAGGAGTGAGCTGCTGGCTATTCCCAAAGCAGCCACCCTATTCATCCTATTCAGGTCTGTCCCTTGTTGCACCTGACATGGTCTCAGAGGCCTGAGCAGTAACACTTGTTGTGGAGAAAATCTCCTTTTCCCTTACCCCGCCCCCAGCTGTACTGATGATGTGACACAGATCCCGGATCTCATTCTGCACTCACTCAGCATCCTGTTCGTTATCCACCTGGTACTGATGTCACTCTCTTCCAGCTCAGTGCCCCATGGCACGCTGAGGCCCTTCCAGAAGATGCTGAACAACGTCATACTACATGGGCTCCCTTTACTTTGCCTCCTAGTACAAGTCCTACCATCTTTAAGGAGATTAATGCTATTTCACTTACTGAACTTTCAGAATGTCATTTTTTATTTTGCGTTGCTTCTTGAGACAGGGCTATGATATATATTCCCAGACTAGCCTGGAAAGTGCTATACAGCAAAGCTGTCCTTGAACTCATGTGAACTTCCCCCATTTTATCCTTTATACTGCTGAGGCCATAGGCATGTATCAGTGTGCCGTTACACAGGATCATACTTTCATCTTACACTACCTGAGTCCTGCCTTTTGGTCTTCTTATGTGTCATAGAATCCTGTTGTATGAAATAATGCTTGTCTGTGAAAGGATGGAGAAAATTTCTTTCCCTCAGCTTAATATTTGGGAACTGAATTCTCACTCATATATTCAGTGATTTGTTTGCTGAGCAAAACTCTACAATGCATTTATCCTTTTATTCATTATAATGTGTTAGCTTGTGAATAGTCCACAAATACACCTCCTAATACATCCCATTTGAAGCCCAGAGATAGTATCAATGTACATCTGTTACATTTGTATTGCCCTTGTGGGGAAAAGGCAGGTTTTACTGGGCAAATTCACACTTTCCAGTAAACGTACCACTTGATAGATTGTATACAGGCGTTTCTATTGATCTTCTTGGAAAAGATCTCTTAGTGAGCTTTTGGTGCAGTCATTAAAGGAAATGGTAGGAATAGATAGAAGATGATCAGAAAACCAGATTAGGTACAAAGAAGAGGCTAAAGAAGGAGAGGAAGAAAGGAGTGAGTGAAAATCACCGCTGACGGACAGTATGAGGAGCATATTGGTTCAGCAATTAAAAGCTCTTACTGCTCTCACACATGACTCAGGCTCAGTTCCTATCACTTCCATGGTGTCTCACAATCATCTGTAACTCCAGTTCAAGGGTACCTTACACCTTCTTCTGGATCTACGGGCATCAGGCTGATAATATAGTACATACATACGCACACACACACAGGCACACACACACAGGCACACACACACAGGTACACATATATGTGTGTGTGTGTGTGTGTGTGTGTGTGTAGCAAATGCTCAGATAGATAAAACATTTTAAATGTTGATGGAATTCTTCTAATGACAATCTTCTTTATGTCTAGATGAGGTCTCTGGCCATAATTCTACCTATAAACTTGATAGTCTCCTGTCTGATGTGTACTCATACAATATATGTTCACTGGAAAGTTCAGTTTCTTGATGAATTTGACAGCTATCAAAACCATTCTGTGACAAATCCTCCCAAATAATAACATAATTTTTCTTCTTGAGAAACAGATAATCCCTTAATTATTTGTAATCTCTGTGTTTTTCTCAATTCTTACGCATAACGAATCAGAACTGAGAAAAATTCTACATTCTTAATTTCAGGGCATGGGTTAGCATCCCTGGGCTTCCAGCAGTTATACTTTCAAATCAAATTCAAGTTTGACAAAATCCTATCACACTGACACTGGTATTTAGAGAAATAATCTATTCAAATATTAGGGAACTCACTTTTAAAAGATGTGGACCCATGGGGCCTGCACAAACAGATACACCAGTTAAGAACAATGCAAGTAGAGAACGTGGACCCTGTTCAGATGTGTCTAATAAACAACTCTTTCTCCACATGGGGAAGCAGGGAAGGGGGAACTGCCTCTGACATGAACTCTGGCACCCAAGATTTGATCACAGCCTTTTGGCAGAGAGGCCCTGTGCGAACACAGAGGAAGGGGATGCGGGCTATCCAGATGAGACCTGATAGGCTGTGCGCAGATGGTGGGGGAGGAGCCCACCTGTCAAAAGTCTAAGGAAGGAGAATGGGGTGGAAAAGGGAGGGAAGGTAGAAGAAGCAGGAAGATAGATAAGTGTGAGGGGATTATAATGTGAATAAATTACAATAGTAAAAACAATAATGTAAATTTTTAGAAAGTTAAATCACAAATTTGTATCTCATTTATAGAACTAAAACAGAAAAACAAGGAAAGCCACATAAGCCTTGCTAAGCTCAGCATGCTGGGACTCACTTTGGGTTATACGGGATTCTCACAGATGCTCTGTTCACCGCTCCTTAATTAAATCAACGACCAGAGTCATCGCTGTAGGTGCTGGTGTCTTGTGCTGTTGCCTGGTTGTACTCAGGCCCCATGTGACAATGTTAATGTGGATGACTTCTACCAAAGTATTACATGGCTTCAAGAAAAGCAGAAGCACTCAGGAAGGCAGAGGCTGACAGATATCTGCGAGTTTAAGGACAGCGTCCTCTACAAAGCAAGTCCAGAACAGGCAGTGCTAGGCAGAAAAACAAACAAACAAACAAACAAGCAAACAAAACCGAAATCATGACTCAAAACCAAAACCAAAGGAAATCAAACAAAGTAAACAGAGAGTCAATAGTCAATGGACAGAACTCATTGAAACAGTTTGTTAATATTTCTTACAGGGACACTATGCAATGTTTTCTTTCTTTCTTCACCAACAGAAGGATTAGAAAATTGCTGTTTCCAGTGCTGTAGTTAGAAGTGGGTTTCTGCTAGACACATGACAGGAGTTGTACAATACATCTCAGAAGCCAGGACTATTTTGATCCAGTTTATAGATTAAAAGAGTAAATATTTGGGGTAGATTACGTGCTGAAATTTACATAAGATGGTATCCCCTTAAACCAGGATTTATCACAGAATCGCCCTAGTTCCTACCAGGGTTTTCATTGCTACTGCTTACAGTCTCCTAGGGGAGGGAAGACTTAGTATATAAAATTCATCTTTAAGAAAAAAATAATAAAGCTTTGTGAGGTGACTGGTTGCTGGGAAGATACCCTTTTGGTGGTTCCATTTCTCACACAGTCTTTAGAAAAGGGAGCAAAGCCACAGGTTTCCTTGCATGGCTTATGAAGGGAAATATTCTGGGAACAAAAGAAAGGAACAGAGCAGAGCAAGTGAAGATGGTTCCTGGGTAACGCCCCTGCTGGAGCCCGGCTTCTGCCTGCACTCATGGAAATGGGTGGCATAGGAGTCACTTCAGAGACACAGTACCTACAAAATCAGGAGGAATGGCCGTCAGTTCATCAGCTGCAGGCTATATGTAAGGATGGCTTGTAAACAATTTCCAAGCCAGATAAGGGTCAGTGAGAGGAAAGCGGGGAGTGCTGAGTCATGAGAAGCTATGCTTCTGTCTGTAGGGTAAGACTGGAGAGGCACAGTGGCTGTGTTTCATTTATACCAAGGGAGGCATCTTCCTAGACTCCAGGCAATTGAGCCCTCAAGAACATTAACAAATCATAAACATGTTAAATCTCTGTGCCTTTCCTATGGTGTGATATATACCATGCCATGGTATATGTCTAAGACATCTGTGCAGTTTACCAATAATTGGCCAGTTTTCCTCATTAGCATGCAGGTAAAGAAACTTGTGGTATAGTACTGGTGAGCTGAGTTTGAGCCCCAGAGCTCATGGTAAAGGTAGAAGGAGGGTGCTCACCATACAAAGTTGCCTTCTTACCTCCACACCCAGTGAAGGTCCTGATATGAGAAAAGAAACTTTTATACTTGTATTTTTTTTTTCTTTCTGACTTTATTAGAGGACAAGCCTACTTTGCCACATTAAGTTAACCACTTACCATGTATAAAGGCTTATTATAATCTGCACCATGGTCAGGAGATAGAACTTGAGCTTCTACTTGGTTGAATTTGTAGTTGCTTAATATCATAATGTATGAATAAGCTGATTTTGTAAGCTAGCAAAATAAAAAGGTGTGTATGACGGCATATGACTCTTGCTTCAGTTTTCAGAGACAGCATTGTGGTATGTCTGGCCTGTTTCTCTCCCTTCTTAGTTTCCAAAGGTCGAGGGGCCATGTGTTTAGTTTGTTTATGTATCTTTCTTATTAGTAAATGCCAGTGCCGGCAAGAGCTATACCTACGTATGCATTCCATCACAGTAGCTCCTGACTCCCTGGAATATTAATTGCAGAACTAACTTCCTTGAGACGATGGCCTACCTCCCCAAAGCAAAAAGACTCCTCAAGTCTTGGAGCAGTGAAAATAAATCTCTGCATTTAATTCTGTGACATCTAAGGTAGCTAAAGGTGACAACAGCTATTGGCCAACAGTAAGCCAAAGATTAATAAAACAGAAAAGCCAAACTAAAACACAACACTATTTTGAGAGGAAGCAACAGCTTTGTCATGCAGTATCATAGAAGGAAGTTCAGTAGTGATACTAAAGAGGGGCCTTATTTCTATCAGTGTTGAGCTAATTTTATCTTGAGGGCTTACCTGATATATCTTGAGTAGTTACAGTGTGACGTTCTTACAAAGCATAGATGCTGCCACATGATTGTAAAGGATTGTACTTTGTTTTCCCTATAACAGACTCAAAGCTAGATATTTCTAGGCAATCAGTTTGTGGTTGAAGGCCACTATGTTAGTTATGTTTTCAAGGGAGAAAAAGAACATTAAGGAATAAAGAACAAGAATTGGGGTCATAGCTGGGTGACGGAGAATTTGCTTTAATGCACACAGTAGGCCCTGTGTTCATCCCTGGGACCAAACATCACACAAGCCATCACTAGCAATTGGAAGCTGTCAATAGGGTCATGGGAGGTAGTTATTAGAGGGGAAGATGGAGAGAGAAAGAAATGTAAAGTGGAGTATTTGTATTTCTCTTGATATGTAGATTTCAGCCTGCTTTTGTCAACTTGAGACTTGCCAGGGACCACTAAGGTCCTATGGAACTGCTTTCTCAGGATACTGCTTTATTCCTTCCATAGCACACTTGGGAGCCAACAGTGTCTTGTTTTGTGTCCTTACAGTGTGGGTGATGAAACCCAGGGCCTATGATAGGCACAAATGTCCTGCTGGTTCCCAGTGCTCTTCAGAGATAACATTTGCTCTCTAGTCTAAAGGGAGCCCTGCTTCCTACTACATACGGAGATGTTTTTTTGCAAGAAGTTTTGCAGAAGTCATACTGCCATCAGCTGTGCCTGCAGGACTGGACTTGGAAAATATTGAATTATGGACTTTTCTTTCAAGCTTATAAAAATTCTACTCTGCATAGCTTTCAGTTTGCTAGCAAACATATGCATTTACTCCATGAATATATAGTGTTTAGGAAAATGTGTAGTACTTCGGAGCATTCAGTTTTCAATATGCTTGCTACATTCTGTCATTATCAAAGTACCAATTTCTCTCTGTAGCCACCTACCTACAGACCAAGGCATACAGAGTCTAGTTCTTCAAACAGGCCCTGATCTGCCTTTTTCCTCCCCCACAGTGTTCTTTTTGCCTGAAATGCCTTTCTCAACTATTTTGCCCATGACTCCCTGACCACTATAATTTCACAAAAGCATCTTTATCTTTCCTAACTATAACAACTAGTTCCATGGCAGTACCTCTTTATGCAAATTCATATTTATTCTTTGCCAATACTCCTAGATTTTGAGTTTCACAACTTTCTAGATACACACTTTTTGTTTGCCATTACCATGGAACATAGTTTGTAATAGATTAAAGAAATAATTAGAGAAAATACTTTGTTAATTAATTAAAGTCCATTTTGGGAACTATTAAGTATCTCTCAACTGAAAACAAAAATGACCATAAAATCACCATTTCATGTTCAAACTGTAATTGGTATTTACTGCAACTTCTAGCACATATGATAAATAGCGAGTAAACCTTATTGATCATGTCTTATCTGAAATCTTTTTAAAATTTTTATTGATTCTTTGTGAATTTCACATCCTGCACCCAATTCCACTCATTTCCCTATTCCTATATATCTGCCCTCTGCAACTCAAAATAAAATAAAATAAGATGACAGCATCATCATCATCATCATCATCATCATCATCACCATGTTGTGGAAACTTTAGTCTGTCACAGTGTGTCACACAGTATACTTCTATCTTTACTTGCAAATGTTCATTGAAATGAGTCTTTAATTCTTTTCAAGGCCTCTGACTTCTGCTTAATTATCTACAGTAGATCCTCATGGGACTCCTCTCAGAGAGTCTGCTGTTGTCCTATGTCATGGAGCTCCCGCAGCTTTGAATCTGCAATGCCAGTCCTTTTACGGGATGCAACAGACCATAGATGGAGTAGATGTTGGGGTGTGTCAACTCAAAACCCTGCATCCAGGGCTGGGAGGTAGCTGAGTTGATCAGCCCTCTGGCTCACCGATACTCACATCACCATGGTGAACTCTCCAGCACTGTCCAGACTAACACACCCAATGCCACAGCGGGCATGGCTGGAGCAGGTGCTTGGATATTTTTCTTCTGGCCACTGCATGCCTGCTGGCCCACAGTCTTACCTAAACTCTTAAAGGCACCCAATACTTGCCTATAAAAGGGCATGTTCTGCATGATTGACTTGCCAAGGATGAGGTATTAGGGGAGATTTTTCTAACTCACTGTCATAGCTTCTGTGTGGTGTATCATCTAACACCATGTAAATTCTGATAACATGTCCTAGAGACTCTGGAGTCTTTGAAAAATGATTTGGTGCTAAAGAAACTAAAAATTTGTAAGCTCCAAAACCATTCATAACTCCTGAATTTTCATTTATTTTTAAGTGTTTGTGCTACATAGAGTTGGCCAGGTGACTGGCATTTGGTCTCCATGACAGGAGAAACAGCATAGAATTGCAACACCGTGGCAGAGTGCATACCTTATGGATATGAACAGTGTCAAGGCTGACCTTTGAGTCCATAAGCCACTTGGGTAGAAAGCAGTGTATCAATGCAGCATGCTCCTGGAACCATGGGAACTGCTGAGCTTGTACACCAGCTCTAGGCCATGTTTTCAGACTATTCATAATGAAATAAAAATTTTACCCTTCTCAATTGAGTGATTCTCATAATTCATTCTAGTTTACACTACACAAGTTACTCTATAGCTAAAGAAGAGACTAAGTAACCTCCTCCCTGATCTGCACAGATGTGTATTATTGACTGTCCTAGTAATAGACTTTGCAGTTGAAGATGCAGCAAAGATACTTGCAGTGGGTGCATGCAATTCGCCATTGGTGCTTTATGGGCCCCTTAGCCTTTTTGCAGGTATTCTTCCTTACCAACATAAGTTAGAGCTCTGTGAGTCTGCGATTTGATAAAGAACATAAAATAAAAGCAGAGTTCAAGCTCCTCATATTTATCACCTGCCCTGCATTAAGGATGTTACTCTGTGACATTGGTATTAATCATAGTCTGCTTTCTGCCATGAAAGATATCATCAAAGTATTTGAACCAAGGCTACAGAGTCACTGGAGGAACATTCTGGTGATAAATTCTCCTCTCATCTTTGTTACTGTGCTGCCACTTTCAGCAGGAAAGAAAGGGGTTCCCAGGGTGCTTATTGAGAGTAAGGCAGGTAGATGGGAAAGTGGTCCGTTCTTCACTCACCAAGCAGAGTCCCTTTACCTACAGCTCAGCAGAGACGCCAGCCTGCCACTCACTCACATTGGACCTTAGAGAAGTTGCTTACCCTATGAAAGGAATACTTCTCTGCCATTCATTGAGAAGCTGTGGTCAGGTTTATTCTTTCCAAATGGCCCCCATGTGCCCATGCTGTGTGTGTGTGTGTGTGTGTGTGTGTGTGTGTATGAAGAAGTTATAGGAATATTATCAGTAAAGTGATTTTAAAGGGACATTAACAATTTAGAAATATAAGGCTTGATCTTGTGCAGATAAGTATAGCTGCTTTTAGTAAGGAGCAGCTTCACAGCACTCCTTCTGGCCCCTCCATTATAAAATGCATAGCTTCAGGAGAAAGATATTTTAGTGGAATAAAAGGAAATTAGAGGAGTGAGACAGCAGTTGGATATCATATTTTATTGTATTCCTATATGAATTTACCAAGAATACAGAAAAATATATGGCATACTTTATGTATTTATAAAATATTATTTTATTTAGTATATTCCATTTGTCATTTCATAAATATTCAGAAGTATTATATATGCTTATACATTTTTCTTTGTTTTAACATATGCTTATATTTCTATGAATATGTATTTGTATAGATGTTAGATGTACAACTTTCAGTATATGCCATTCCTTGAAATATACTTACTTGAATAGTGTTTTATTAGAAAGTTATATTAATGCTCCAGTTTTATAGAAAATAAGTGCATTTAGGAAAAGTTTGAAGGATGCCGTGAATGACTAGTATTAGCTAAATGGAGCAAGCCAATGGCTCAGGACAAGTGGTATGTTGTATTTCTACAGCCTATCCCTAGAGTGTGAGAAGTCACGTATCCACTGAGATAGAACACATCTTCTGAACTTGTCTTTTGCATATGCGTGTCTAATTCCTGGCCTTTGTAAGTTATCACTCCTACCCTTGGGAGAGGACATGCATCTATGATGATGGAAACATACAATGAGCCAGCTTCCCATAAAACTTTCTAGTCACTAGAGTGTAGTGAGTTCTTGGCCCACCTGAAAAAAAAGCCCATGCTTGTGTCCTGGTGAACTTGAATGTCAAGCTGAGTTCTGTCCTTATCTCCTTGACATTTGCTGTCAGACCCTGGAAACAGCCAGATGGGTATATTTTCCTGTGCTTTAGGCTCAGTACCCAGTCTCAAATGTGGACTTGGAGGCCAGATGGTCCTCCTACCTGGAATCTTCTATCCTTCTGTTTCAGTGAGTGGTATTCCATCATTCCTGGCTTAATTACACAAATTTCCATGGCACATCTGCAGAAGCGTTCTGCCACAGCCCGTAGAAAGGGTCATTATGTATTATTTTCATCTTGCTGATTTTGTTTACGGAAATTTTCTTCTTTGAAAATGACCTTGCATATTTATTGCAGAGTCTCTATAAACTCGAGGATCAGGAAGCTTGTAGTTAAAAATATATTATTTTACTAATCTTTAAAAAATTATCCTGGGATGTGTTAGATATTCTGTAGCTATTTTAAAATGAAAACATACAAAGCCAGCATGGTGTTCCTTGGTCAAGCTATCAGAGCATTACAAAAATGGAGTGAGCATATTTATAGGGCAATCAGAAGAACTTTGTGATGGGAAGGGACTTGGTAGAATATTGACAGGTAGGATTAGAAGACAAGAAATTTCTTTTATGGGAGAAGAAAATAATCAAATGCTCCAAAATTCAGTTTAGATTGCAGACAAATTATAGGATATTGAGAAAGTTCAGCGGAAGCAGGACACATAAATTGTGTGCCATGCTTTAGGTTGATGCGTTAAGGGATAAGACACCCATGTCTGAAAGTGGCATCTCTTTCTCTCAACGTGGTCAAAGAACTAGTGCCTGTGAAATGGTAGCACAGGCCCAACAGCAGGAACACATCTGTTCTACAGCTTGAGTTGTCAGTGTGTTTGAGGCTTTGGAGAAGATGATATCACAATGCTTGATTTCCTATATACCAAACTATCTTTTTTCTACAATTCTAATATAGTGTGCAAATCTTATCTCAGTTTTACCCATTTCCTTTGTATGTAAAGTGTGTAGTGGGACTCTCAAAAGACTCTACCAGCTCTAAATCCAATGGGTAGAGAAAAGTCAAGGAATTAAATATTAAAAAATATTTGAAAAGGATTCCTTAGGTTTCATAACTGACAAGCAGACTAGCTATATCTGAAAAGATTATTTTGATTTCAATCTGAGAGATGATGGGGTCTCAAACTACTGTAATAGTAGAGGTAATAGGAGTGTCATCAGGTTGCAGGCATATTTTAAAGTTGTATTTGTCATGGTTTTTTGGTCATTTCTGTCATGGTTTTAATGATAAATTTAACCCCATAGACTCATGTATTTGAACTCTGGTTCCCTGTTGCCTGAACTGTTTGAGACAATTATGGAACCTTTAACAGGTACAGCACTGCTGGAGAAAGCTCGTCACTGGATATGAACCTTGAGAGTTCATACTCTCATTCCACTCCCAATTTGCTGTCTCTGGATCTTTGCGCAATTGAGATGTAATCTTTCAGAATACTGCTCCAACTGCATACTTCCATACCTGCCTGCCATTAGGGACTCGCCTTTTTGAACCATAAGCCCAAGTAAACTCCTTTCCCCTGAAGTTTCTTTTGGTTCTGATAGTTTAAAATAGCAACAAAACAATTAACTGGTACAGTATTCAATAGTCATTGGAAAATATAGAGCAGATTCCACACACGTGTGGTACTAATTAAAATGGTGTCACTTCTGAAAATATATTGAGGGTTATCTAGGATACCCATGAGTTAATTGCTTTTCTGAGTTTCTATCAATGTTTGAAACTTACCTAATACCTTCTCATTCATTGTCTTATACGTTTGTCCCTTTGGTGTGGAGAAAGGAAATGGTAATATTATTTAGCTCACTAGTCTATATTGAAAACAATAGAATCAAGACAATATATCTTATTAGTAATGGTGGTTAAAAACTGACACTTTCTATTCTTGTGTTGTCTCTCAGGACAGAAAAGCAAGCAGTATGGTCTTACACAATCTACTTAACATAGACAATAGACTGTGTTCTGTGTCTACACAGCACAAATAAGCATTGAAGGACTGATAACTTTAGTGTATTATTTTCTAGGTGACAAAGTAATTAAAAATAGAATCAACAACAGCCAAGTTGTAAAAGGTCTTTTCCTTCCTTTGTAGCTACATCTGTCTCAGTGTGTCTGCATTCTATATGGTAAGAAGCTATAGCAAGTGGACAGGGAGTGTAAACACCATTTCCTGCCTACATGGACAGCATTTTGTCATTAACGTTCTCTCTCGTGGATGCTTTGAGCAAATAATTCTGTTGATTGGAATCACTACCAGTGTTGAAACTGGCAAAGTCTCTGTGGTTGGTGTCTTGTTTCTAGAAGTCGAGGCAGGTAACTGTTTCCTAGAAAACAATCTATAAAACATGAATTTTCTGGTGTTAAAACAAGCATTTAATCTCATTGTTCTAAAAAAAAATTAGGCCAAAAATTGGGCCTGCACCATTTGGATGCTGCATTTTCTGTAATTTCATAGAAACTCCTCTACAGGCTGGAAAATAAATCTACTTGTCCTATGCACATTTTAGTTTATCTTTTTAACCTCTATTTCTTTGTGGGGGTGACCCTTTCCACTATGTACGTACAATATGATGTTTAAAAAAAAAAAACAGGAATCCTCAAGCCACAGTGAATTGCATTGAGGAATAATTTAATAATACAAATTGGATTATAAAAGTCATATCCCAAATGTGTGCTAGGCTTGGATGTGGGTAACATATTTGGATTCCTTCTGAAGGAATCCTTTTAGTCCTTTAGGACTTGGCAATGTGGCACTGGCTTTTGACAGCCTGCTTCGTTGGCACATACACTTGTAAGAGATTGGAAAGCAGTCAAAAAGACAAAGGCACTAGTCAAAAAGACTAGGCAGCAGCAGGTGCCAACTCCTTCTTTCCATTTTCATCTGGCCACCTTCCCTCTTCTTAAGCAGGCCCACACCTCTGTGTCTATGTGAAACGGCTCTGTTTGGTTAGTATAACACTTGACAAGAGGGTTTGTACATTTATCTGAAATGGGCATTGCATCGAAATGTAATTTCTTATAGGGTTTTGCTGATCTTCATCAGTCTTCTTCTTTAGAGTCTCTTCAGAATTATGTAGTCTCTACTTCCCTTGGGCTTTTAGCATAGTGTTTGAACATATTCAACCATGCTGCCTGGGTACACATGCTGCTTATCGTGTGGAGATGGTTCTCTGTTTTGAGAGAAAGAACCCAGGGCAAATAGTCTACTTCATAAACTGGAATGTCAGTGATATCATTTAGAAGAGGAGGAGTGAATTAACTAAACAAGTATGAAGTCATATTTGTTCAGTGACCTCAACAAATACATTATACAAAAAAATGAATATGCTCCAGTGACAGACAGCTGCCTATTCATAGCAAAAGGAAACAACAGTTAGAGAAGGGTCCACTTTAATCTAGAACAATCTAACCTAGAAATCTGGATCTTTGTAAACTTTAAAAATAGGTTTTCCTGCCAGATGTGGTGGAGCATGCCTTTGATCCCAGCACTCTCTGTGAATTTGAGGCCAACCTGGTCTACAAAGAGAGTCTCAGGACAGCCAGCGCTACTACACAAAGAAACTGTTCCTCAAAAAACAAAAAAGGAAAAATTTCCTAATCCTAATTTAAAATACTAAAGACTAGGTCACATGATCATTTTTCATATAACACTGAAAGTTTAGGACAGTCTGACCACTGAATATACAGATACACACTATATTCACTAGGGTAACTCTTGTGAGTTTGTGTAAGATAATAAAGTAGTTCTGCACAACAAATGGTGTCACATTAACTTGGGTGGCATCCAGTAGTGTCCAAAGCCAGTCACCCCATGAATATGTCATTTTTTCGATAAAAAAATTGTCATTTTGTTCCCATGACACTTATTAGAAGGAAATCCTCATATGCGAGGGTGTTGGCTTCCTTTATGGTACTTTCTATCTCAGGTTCAGTATAATCATGGATGCTGATTTTTCTCTTGAGAAGTCAAATGAGTAAATGTCACAGTCTGACCAATAGTCTTAAATAAAATCAAATTTATGTTACAAAGACAAACCAAGGTTTCTTCAGCAACACTCTCAAATATCTTCAATGGGCAGATTGGGGTAACTACTTCAAGTTGATTGATAGTAAGGGTCAGAAGTAATGCCTTGCTACCGTGTACCAAGAGAGAAGACCATAATTCTTCCAGTTTTCTGTAGCTTAAAAGAGGCACAATCAGACAAACCTAAAGGCTATGGATGGAGAAATCTCATGTGACCTATGGTCCCTTTTGCTCTTTGTTCCCCGAGAAAAGCACAGACTTTGTGGGCCCTTTCAATGACTCAAGGACTCAGAAATGTTTTCGTGATTGCCTTGCATGTTCAAGACCAACAGTCAGTTTTATTAAGTATTGCGACTCGCATTACCATCTCACCAGCAAGAACGACGCTGCACACACAGGATCCTTCTGCAGTAAAGCTTTAATGCGTCTTAAGAGGGAGAGCATAAGCTTACGACAAGTAAAATGGAGACCCCAAACAGCAGAAACCCATCCCTTATATAGGAAACTGTTCTCCGCTTAGGATGTGTCAGTCCCTGATTGGCTGTTACTCATCAGGCGATATGACGCCATGGGAGAGGCAGAGCACAAGTGGAAAGTTCCTTCGCACATGCGCAGATTACTTGTTTACCAGTTTGGGACACAGGATGTCAGCGCCATCTTGTAATGGCGAATGTGAGTGCGGCCTCTCACAAAGTATGACATCAGTGGCCCCTATTTTGTGAGCTCTCACCTCAATCCAGACCTCCAACATCAGCAGTGCCTAGATCTCAATTCACTAATAACTGTCTTTACAGGGTAAAAAGCCTACAGCCAGAAGAAAATCTATCTACCTATTGAGTCTATGCTAGGCGTTAGCAATGGACCACAGCACTAATTGCTGCCAGATTTATACTTGGGCTCAGAGTATCTTCCAAATGTTTTATTTTTCAATGGCATGAAATATGAAATATTTTTGAAAGTTGATTTTTATTTTATGTGCATAGCGTTTTGTCTATGTATGTGTATGTGCATCACATGCGTACAGTGCACATGAAGATCAGAAGAGAGTGTAAACTCCTCTGGATAGTAGTTATAGACAGTTGTGAGCCACCATGATGGTGCAGGAAAACTAACGCCCAGTCTTCTGAAAAAGCAGCAAGTGTTACTGGCTGCTAAACCATCTCTCAAGTCTCAATATATGTTTTAATTTCATGAATCTGAAAGCAGAAACCACCCTAGTCAAGCTTATCCCCCATGAACTAAAAATGTATTTGTTGAAGCATCTTCAAATTAACCCATTAAATATTCTTAGGTTTCGCCTCGAGAATGCCCTGTTAGTTGTAGGTGAGCTGGGAGTCAAGGTGGTTGTGTTTTGAAAAGGATTTTTTTTTTCTGGCACATGCCTGTCCTTTACAAAGCACTATTGTATAACTAGCAGTACTACTTAAACTTGGCATCTCCTTTGTGAAGCCAGGGAGCCATGAAACTCCATGGGAGCATTCCTCAAAGTCTGGCCACAGGTTTAAGTGTTCTAGCAACTGCTCTGGTGGGTTTACCAGTTGCTGTGTTACTGTTTGTTTTTGTTTTGTTTTTCTTTTTTACAGAGAAAAACATGATATGGTTTGGGGGTTTTGTTATCATTTTGTTTTCTGTTTTTGCCAACATCCAAGATGGTTGAGAGGGCTTTTAGAGGCCAGGGAGAGGATTGGTGGCCTTCTACTACCACCAAGGAGTGTCTTTGGCCAGAAGGTTTCAGTTGCTCTTTCACCATACTTAGTTCTGCCAATAGTGTGAACCCAGAAGAAAGAGAGAGAAGGAAAAGACAAACTACTAGCTCCCAGTTAGAATCAGAGAGGCAAGATCAGGCTGGGGATTGCTCACCTTCCTTCTCTGAATCATGGAAGTCTCTTCAAGCCTTAAGCTTGGCACCAGCTGCCATTTCTGGCCCTACTTTCCCACTCATAACGGCTTGTAACCAGTGGATCTCAGACAGAGGTGCAAGACAGGAAAATCCAGGGGATGGAGAACTCAAGCAGAGGTGAGTATGAGAAACAGATTTCTCAGGAGACAGCTTCAGTGAGACAGCTCATTTAATTGGGGAAGCAAAGACTATTTAAACTGTTAGGTAGTCAGTAGAATATTTTCAGGTGAGTGCACATCATTGGCAGGACCACAGTCCTAGGAACACCATGTTTGTATGAAGATGAATTCCAGGTGCTTACTGGACAAGGCCTTATAAAAAGAAAGGGAGTTTAACTTGTATTCTGGCCACCAATCCACCTACATCCACGATGGCCGAGGTAGGGCCTATAACGTTATGTGCAGCAGGACATACAAGACTGAAACGGGGAGGGAAGAACTCCCTGTTTCAGTCTCAAGGCAAGGTTTTTTGGGCTTTTGGACAAACCTCAACTTCACTTTTGCTCTAGACTGGCTCCCAGGGTTGCATGGCTCTCCATCCCCACATTGTTTAAAGGCCAGCTCTGTACCAACCCACCTTGGCACATCAAGTCACATCGGCACTAATCACATCCTCTTCCACTGAAGCCAGACAAGGCAGCTGATCTAGGGGAAAGTGACCCACAAACACACAACAAAGTCCATGTCAGAGATAGCCCCTACTCCACTTTTTAAGGGATCCACATGAAGACTATGTCCCCCACTACTAAATCTCACCTAAATCACCCTCATAGCCTCCCAGTAGCATAATATTTCTCAGGTTTCCTGCTTGTCTCAGGGATGCCACCCTCATCAGTTTCCATTCTCTCTCTCAGCCCTTTCATCTCCCATACATCTTTCCCCATATCTGATCCCCATACTTGTTCTCCCTACACCATCTCCCACGCAGATATTTCTCTTCATCCACTTCCATATGTCTATTCTATTTCCCTTCTGAGTGAGATTCAAGCATCCTCCCTTGGGCCCTCCAAGTGGGGGTTCCCCTTTTCTGAGAAGAAGAGGAAGGAAAAAAGAGGTAAGAGGGTAGGAGAATGAGACTTGGAGGAGAGGAGGGAAAGGAGCTATAATCAAAATGTAAAATGAATGAATAAACAAATTTTTAAAAAGAAAAGAAAAAGGTGACAGCTCTGCCACTGGTGGCATCTGTGGCTCTGAGCAAGTCATTAGTCTTCTTCCCTGGTGCATGAAATCTTTCATCTTCAAAATTTAGATTAATAAACATCTTTTGTAGGCTCTTGGTAAGGTTTAAGTGAATTTATATTTGTTAGGTATTTTAAAAAAGAGATGGAACTTAGAAAGCTATTTAGAAGGATGTTAGGAGGTATTATTGATTCATTTTTGCTTTTGATCCAGTTCAAAATTCTGTGAATGGAAGTTACTAAAAAGTTCAGCATATTGGATTTCAGTTTCTAGATACAGTAATATACAGTAATATATCTGCCATGTGGCCATGCTGTATAGCAGAGCACTTTAAGGCAGATGAGGTTACAGCAGTTTGCACCTTTACTAGGAGATTTTTGATGCAATTAAAATATTTTTCCACATACTATGATAAGAATCATTTCAGGTATTTTTATTATAAATTTGGTGTACAAAAGAGGCTGACTATTGCTTAGTTACTGATTGCTGGCGGGGAAAGCCAAGCTCATCACAATGAAGAAAGGCAGATTGCTGAACTATGTGCAGCAGTACTCCTGAGAAAGATTCTTTTTCAAAGTACTAGACTACTCAGGAAACCATTGTGTGCTCACAGGTCTCTGGCTGGCGTTTCTGACTCCTGTTTTCCAAACGAGGATTGATATTTGTCATCACAATTAGTTTTCTCTTTATGTTGTGAATCCTCTTTATGAGTGTCTCATTTTTGCATCGGGTGATTTGTTCCTTCTGAGCCATTCACTAGGCAGACAGAGAATTGCATGCTGGAATTTTGGTACTCCATGTAGCTAAAAGCATGTTTGATCTAATCCTGAAGTCAGAACTCCTAACATCACTAGTCTTACCAACTGGTAGGGTTATATGTATAAACAGATAGGCTTAATTTGATTGCATTTGCTTCCTATTACTATAATAAAATCCTCGACACTAACTTCTTAACCAGAAAGGTTTGCCTGGGCTCAGAGTTCTAAATGTTCAAGTTCAAAGCTAGTTATTCATGTTGTTTTGGTTCTCAGTGAAGCCAAGAGCATGACTCAAAAGGAATGGTCACACTTTAAACAGGGAAACAGAGAAGTTCTGGATTGTACCACCCCCACTCAAAGTCAAGCCTTCAAAGGTCTAGGGCCTTCTACTAGGCTCTACGACATAGAGTTCCTCCACCACCTAAGTCTATTATTTTGAGGCTAAAGTTTACACACGTTCCATTGGGGCCTGCTTATCTAGACCATGGTAGTTGTGTGTTTGCTAAATCATGTTATTGAAAACAGAACACTGCATTTTAACAGAGTCATGAAAAATCCATAATCCATAGAGGGACACCCATGTGCATAAAGAGATATATTTGATTTTCATTGTTGTGATGATGTTGAGCACTGACCTTAGATGTGCTAGGTGAGGAGAAAACCACTCTACAAAGAAGAAATAAAGTTTATCATTAGATAATAATAGATAGAGCTGGAGATTATATTACTAAGCAACTTTAGTCATGCTAAGAATGAAAACTATCAGAGTCCTCTCATCTAGGGATTCTATGTTTTATGAGGATATAAAATATCATGCATATACAGCTGCCTAGACTAGGCTAGGGGAACAAAGGAACAGAGCAGAAGTGAAGGAGGCACAGAATAGCCATGAGAGAAGACACAGGAGGGAAACATCAAAACACAAATACAGAAAAATTATCCTTATGACATGCATTACAATGATTCGATACACATAATTTAAAAATATTTGCATATTGCTATAATGTATGGATGTACTTGTTAAGTAGAGAATTGACATAATGAGCAATATTATTACAAGGAAGAAATTATATATTAACCATCCCTATTTCCCTTCCTCCCAAAATCTGACAACAAATTTGCAAAGCTACAGGGGACTAGCTGGACATGACAGAGCCCTTTATGTCCCTGTCAGATAGAAGGCGAAGGTTGACATTGTACTTCATTCCATTAGCCATTTGTGAGCAAAATTCAGAGAAACAGTGTTTTGGGGGTGGGCTTATAATGTCACCGTGTGGCCAGGTGATTTCACCATTGGGTTGGCATCATTCTCACATTCAGGCAACATGCTTATGCATAGAAGAGTACATATGGTATCAGTTCCTGTGAAGCCTCAGAAATTCTTTGCCTCAGCTTGGCTTGCTGAATTCTAGATTTTGCGAATGTTAGAGGTTATCTGAGGATAACTCAAGATGTAGGCGTTCTGTCACAGAAAATAAACCTCAGGGTCTGGCTCTTATCCCATCCCCCACCTCTGCCTCTTAAGCTAAGAACTGAAATTCCAAAGCCCTGTGCTTTGAACCAGGGTCACTTCTTGGATTTCTCCAATGAAAAATTTCCTTGTGAAAACAGTTACAGCATACAGAGATGCTAAGGGAATAGTTACTCCCTGAGATGTCTGGGTAAAAAGGCACGGTTGTGAGGAATCAAAGAGAGAGAAGTTTGTTTTAGTTTATTCTTCCTATGGAGGTGGGTAATATTAAATGTGACTTTCAATATTTCTATCTCTGGGTTGATTCTTAATTATTAACTTAATTTGTTAGTGCTTTTCTTGCATGCTGACAAATTGCCTATGGAGAAAAAAATACAATTTAAAAAATCACAGAGCATCCACCTTCCTAGAGAAAATTGTCCTTGAGAAACTGTGACTGTTTTAAATGTTCCTAAGTGTTCAATCAATGCTTCTTAAGACATCTGTGTGGCTGGTATCCATGGAGGCCAGAAAAGAACATTATATCCCCTAAAACTCATGTTACATGTGTTTGAGAGCCAACATCTGGGTACTGGGAATCAACCCTACATCCTCTGGAAAGGCAGACATTGCTCTTAACTGCTGAACCTTCTCATCACTCTTGTCATTATTAAGTAACAGTAATAGACTCTACTTACCACCAACTGTGTTGTTAGTTGGTGTAGAGCAGACTACAATTTCTTTCTCTAAGTATCTGTTGAAATGTGCTGTGATTTCATATCTTTATGAGAATGTAATATAGGTATTCTGATTCTCTCTCATAAACAAAGAAAATGTGTGCGATCTGAGACCCAGAAAGACCTTGTGCCTGGAAGATAAGATCTTGGATCTTCAAGAGAGTCCTTGGATCTACTTGAGTACTTTTGACATAAGTTTAGATCTGGTGAGACCTTTAACTGAACCTGCATTTTTAGAAAAGAAATCATATGACAAGATACTCTGGCAGAGTGAGTATAGTGGAAAATCACTATTTAAAATCAACAGAACACTCACCTGGTAGAGATGCCCTTGAGGAACTCTGAGTGTTTTAAGTGCACCCAAGTTTTCAATCAATCTGTGTCACTTAGTAAAATCAAGAAAATGTCATTGTAATCTCAAATAGGCCTTCAAGTGCATTTAGAAAGAAGCATGCTCGATGATTTAAATGGAGTGTGGTGGCTGCTGAGATATCATAATGCATTTGAAAATGTTTCAAGGATGCTTACTCAAGACCCCTTACAGCTTAGTACCCCAGGTCTAGACCTCCATTACAGGATCTGTTTCCTCCTGCAAGTGGATACTTGGCAAATGCTGTATGACCGTGCATGGATTCTGCATGATCTATTTAATAAAGTCTTCTACGGTCTCTTGTGGAATTTGCGGGTGCTGCAATAGTGTTTTGGAGTCAATGTAAGAAGGAAAATATTTCATACAAATTAAATTTGGGAGAACTGTATTTCTCACATGGCTTGTTTTGATCCTATCAGCCTGAATGTTTTCAAAGGTATGTAAGTCAACCATATTAGTTTTACTTTTTATCATATTGGCCGTAATTAGAATTCTGTAGTTTTTCAAATGTCTCAGCAGCTCAATGTTCTAAGGCTTCCTTACATTTACCTTATACTCAAGGTAACCACACATAAACATTAAAAACAAGAAAACAACTTACGCTTTTCATCACTTGTTTCACCTTCAGTTGTTCTGTCTCCTACTGCATCCTCATCAATGATGACTTAGAAACATCATGGACTGTTCTGTGTGTCCCGTCTCCAACACAGATAGTGTATAACAATGTAGTTCTCAGAGTGTGACTTATACGTTGCCCTCATGCTCCTTTTCTCTCCTGCTCCTGTGTCTCTGTTCTGGTCACAAAGCTGACAGTTACTGGTGGTTCACAGCATAGATCAAGCTGCTTCTTTCCCATGAATTCTTTCTCCTAACCCTTATAATATTACAGCATGTTATTCTTATACAGGGGAGATACTAGGCTCCAATGAATCTAGAAGCTTCTTCCATAGTCACCATAGTAGTGAATTTTGTGTTTCATAATTAAGTCCTATGGCACTACTTAAGAACCTTTTTTTTAGGTCAGTTTGATGGCGATCAGGTAAAGATACTACTGCGCCTAATGACCTGAGATTGATTCTGAAATCTTCATAGTAGAAGAAGAGCACAGACTCCCACATATTTTCTTCTCACCTCCATATGAATGCTGGGGCAGGTGTGAACATGCGTGCATGCTCTCTGTCTCCCTCCCTCCCTCCTTCCCTCCCTCTCTCTCTCTCTCTCTCTCTCTCTCTCTCTGTCTCTCTCTCTCTCTCTCTCTCTCTCTCTCTCTCTCTCTGTCTCTGTCTCTGTCTCTCTCCCTCTCTCTTTCTCTCACACACACACATACACACACACTTAATATTATATATTGACAAGTCTAGCTCTTAATGTAAATCATATTCTCTAATGACTCTGTGTCCCTCTGACCTATCACAAAAGTCCCGGGATCCTTATCCCACCTCATATTTATCCCATTCCTCGAGATCATGCTTGCTCATCACTTTCACTTCCTTCTCCTCATTCTAAAAACAACTCTTTCATACTTCCATCCAACCCACATTTAATTCTTACACCATGCCAGAACATTCTTTATACATTTAGGGTGATCCTAGATGCTGTGATAAATATATTCCAGAATATGTAAAATTATACATATAATACATACACACATTTATGATCAGCAAAGTGTATTTGTCTACACTGAGATCCAGGGACTTTTACCATATGACTTAACTATCAGTCAACCAGTAGTTCTCAGGCCAGCAGATCGTCATCACCTGGAAACTTGGTTAATGTGCTAAAGGGACTTCATCCCACTAATCCACCCATCTATATGTCACTGACTGGGTAATTCTGATGCCTATTGAAACTTAAGATTCATTGCCTTATTCTCCCACAGCCCTCTTCATTCCGCTTGTAGAAATGAAGAAAATGTGGGCAGGATAAGTAGGGTTTTTTTTTTCTTTTTATTAATTTATTCTTGTTACATCTCAATGTTTATCCCATTCCTTGTATCCTCCCATTCCACCCTCCCCCCCCCCTGCCATTTTCCCATTATTCCCCTTCCCTATGACTGTTCCTGAGGGGGATTACTTCCCCCTGTATATTCTCATAGCATATCAAGTCTCTTCTTGGCTACCTGCTGTCCTTCCTCTGAGTGCCACCAGGTCTCCCACTCCAGGGGACATGGTCAAATGTGAGGCACCAGAGTACGTGAGAAAGTCATATCACACTCTCCACTCAACTGTGGGGAATATTCTGACCATTGGCTAGATCTGGGAAGGGGTTTAAAGTTTACCTCCTGTATTGTCCTTGGCTGGTGCCTTAGTTTGAGCAGGACCCCTGGGCCCAAATCTGCCTATCATATTGTTGTACTTGTAGATTTCTAGGACCCTCTGTATCCTTTAATTTTGCTATTCTCCCATGCATTTCTCACTTAGAGTCCCAATAGGATGCCCTCCCCTCTGTCCCAGTTTCCTGGTAAGTGAAGGCTTTCATGGGACATGCCCCTTGGGCTAGTATGCAGATATAAGTGAGTATATACCATTTGATTCTTTCTGCTTCTGGGTTAACTCACTCATTATGATCATTTCTAGCTCAATCCATTTATCGACAAATTTCGGGAATTCCTTGTTTTTAATAGCTGAGTAGTATTCCATAGTGTATATGTACCACAGTTTCTTTATCCACTCTTCTACTGAGGGACACTTAGGCTGTTTCCATGTTCTGGCTATTATGAATAAGGCTGCTATGAACATGGTTGAGCAAATTTTCTTGTTGTGTGCTGGAGCATATTCTGGGTATATTCCAAGGAGTGAAATAGCTGGGTCTTGAGGAAGTCCTATTCCCATTTTTTCTGAGATAGCACCAGATAGATTTCCAAAGTGGCTGTACTAGTTTGCATTCCCACCAGCAATGAAGGAGTGTTCCTCTCTCCCCACATCCTCGCCAACATGTGGTGTCCCTTGAATTTTTGATCTTAGCCATTCTGATGGGTGTAAGATGGAATCTCAGAGTTGTTTTGATTTGCATTTCCCTGATGACTAAAGAGGTTGAGCATTTCTTTAAGTGTTTCTCAGCCATTTGATACTCCTCTGTTGGGAATTCTCTGTTTAGTTCCAAACCCCATTTCTCAATTGGGTTATTTGGTTTGGTGGTGTTTAATTTCTTGAGTTCTTTATATATTTTAGATATTAGACCTTTGTCAGATGTAGGGTTGGTGAAGATTTTTTCCCAGTCTGTAGGCTGTCGCTTTGTTCTCTTGAGAGTGTCTCCTGCCTTACAGAAGCTTCTCAGCCTCATGAGGTCCCATTTATTAATGGTTGACATTAAGGCCTGGGCTGCTGGTGTTCTGTTCAGGAAGTTGTCTCCTGTGCCAATATGTTCCAGGTTCTTTCCCACTTTTTCCTCTAAGTGGCTTAGTGTCTCTGGTTTTATGTTGAGGTCTTTAATCCACTTGGATTTGAGTTTTGTGCAAGGTGACAAATATGGGTCCAGTTTCATTTTTTTACACATAGACCTCCAGTTAGACCAGCACCATTTGTTGAAGATGCTATCCTTTTTCCATTGAATGGATTTGGCTTCTTTGTCAAAAATCAAGTGACCATATGTGTGTGGATTCATCTCTGGGTCTTCGATTCAATTCCACTGATCAACCAGCCTGTTGCTGTGCCAGTACCATGCTGTTTTATTTACTATTGCTTTATAGTACAGTTTGAGATCAGGTATGGAGATTCCTCCGGAGCACCTTTTATTGTACAAGATTGTTTTAGCTATTCTGGGTTTTTTGTTTTTCCATATGAAGTTCAGAATTGAACTTTCAATGTCTTTAAAAAATTGTGTAGGTATTTTGATAGGGATTGCATTGAATCTATAGATTGCTTTTGGTAGGATGGCCATTTTTACTATGTTAATTCTCCCAGTCCATGAGCAAGGAAGATCATGACATCTTCTCAGGTCATCTTCAATCTCTTTCTTCAGAGTTTTGAAATTTTTTTCATACAAGTCCTTCACTTGCTTAGTTAGGGTAACTCCTAGATATTTTATATTGCTTGTGGCTAATGTGAAGGGTGTGGTTTTCCTAATTTCTTTCTCTGCAAGCTTGTCATTTGTGTATAGGAAGGCTACAGACTTTTTTGAGTTAATTTTGTATCCAGCCAATTTGCTGAAGGTGTTTATCAGCTTTAGGAGTTCTCTGGTGGAATTTTGAGGGTCACTTATGTACACTATCATATCGTCTGCAAATAGGGATAATTTGACTTCCTCCTTTCCCATTTGGATAACCTTGGTCTTTTGTTGTCTTATTGCTCTGGCTAGAACTTCGAGTACTATATTGAAGAGATATGGAGAGAGTGGGCAGCCTTGCCTTGTTCCCGATTTTAGAGGAATTTTCTTGAGTATCTCACCATTTACTTTGATTTCGGCTATTGGCTTGCTGTATATAGCCTTTATTATGTTGAGGAAAGTGCCTTGTATCCCCGATCTCTCTAAAACTTTAAACATGAATGGGTGTTGAATTTTATCAAATGCTTTCTCTGCATCCAAGGAGATGATCATGTGGTTTTTTATTTTCAGTTTGTTTATATGGTGGATTACATTGATGGATTTCCGTATATTAAACCATCCCTGCATGCCTGAAATGAAGCCTACTTGGTCATGATGAATGATATCTTTGATGTGTTCCTGTATTCGTTTTGCAAGTATTTTATTTAGTATTTTTGCATCTATGTTCATAAGAGAAATTGGTCTGAAATTCTCTTTCTTTGTTGAGTCTTTGTGAGGTTTAGGTATCAATGAGACTATGGCCTCATAGAATGAATTTGGTAATTTTCCATCCATTTCTATCTTTTGGAGTAGCTTGAAGAGTATCGGTAATAGCTCGCCTTTAAAGGTCTGGTAGAATTCTGCACTGAAACCATCTGGCCCTGGGCTTTTTTTGGTTGGGAGACCATTGATGATTGCTTCTATTTCTGTAGGGGAAATGGGACTATTTAGCTTGTTTATCTGTTCTTCATTCAACTTTGGCAAGTGAAATTGTTCAAGAAAATCGTCCATTTCCCTTAGATTTTCAAATTTTGTGGCGTATATTCCTTCAAAGTAGGATCTTATGATTCTTTGTATTTCTTCAGTGTCTGTTGTTATGTCTCCCATTTCATTTCTGATTTCGTTGATTTCAATACTGTCTCTCTGCCTTTGAGTTAGTTTGGCTAATGGTCTGTCTATCTTGTTGATTTCCTCAAAGAACCAGCTTTTGGTTTGGTTGATTCTTTGGACTGTTTTCTTAGTTTCTAATTTGTTAATTTCAGCCCTGAGTTTGAATTCTTCCAGGCGTCTACTACTCTTGGGTGTTTCTGCTTCTTTTTTTTCTAGGGCTTCCAGTTGTGTTCTTAAGATGCTTATGTGCGATGTTTCCAATTTCTTTTTAAAGGCACTTAGTGCTATGAATTTTCCTCTTAGCACTGCTTTCAATGTATCCCACAAATTTGGGTATGTTGTTTCTTCATTTTCATTGAATTTCAGAAACTCCTTGATTTCTTTCTTTATTTCTTCCCTGACCCAGGTGTCATTTAGCAGAGAGTTGTTTAGTTTCCACGTACGTGTAGGCTTTTTGTTATTTCTGTTGTTGTTGAATTGCAGCCTAAGAGCATGGTGATCTGATAGGATACAAGGTATTATCTCAATCCTCTTGTATCTATTGAGGCTTGCTTTGTGACCTACGATGTGATCAATTTTGGAGAAGGTTCCATGGGGTGCAGAGAAGAAGGTGTATTCTTTCTTGTTTGGGTGAAAGGTTCTATAGATATCTGTTAGATCCATTTGACCCATGGCATTGGTTAATGATGTTATTTCTCGGCTTAGTTTCTGTTTCAATGACTTATCCTTCAGTGAGAGTGGGGTGTTGAAGTCTCCCACTATTATTGTGTGGGGATCGATGTGTAGTTTAAGCTTTTTTAGGAGATCTTTTACAAATGTGGGTGCCCTTGTATTGGGAGCATAGATGTTCAGAATTGTGATGTCATCTTGGTTGACTTTACCTTTGATGAGTATGAAGTGTCCTTCCTCATCCCTTTTGATTAATTTTGGTTGCAAGTCTATTTTGTTCGATACTAAAATGGCTACGCCTGCTTGCTTCTTGTGACCATTTGCTTGGAATATTTTTTTCCAACCTTTTACCCTGAGGTAATGCCTTTCATTATGGGTGAGATATGTTTCTTGAATGCAGAAGAATGTTGGATCTTGTTTATGTACCCATTCAGTTAGTCTGTGTCTTTTTATTGGAGAATTGAGGCCATTGATGTTGAGAGATATTAATGACCAGTGACTGTTAAGAGTCTTAATTTTGATGTTGTTTCCAGTCGAGCGTTTGTGTAGTTGTGTTTTTGCCATGGGATAGTTATCTATTTCCTGGGTAGTTTTGGTTGTAGCTTGACCCTTTGGGATGGAGTTTTCCTTCTAGTACCTTCTGTAAAGCTGGATTTGTGGATAGGTACTGTTTGAATTTGTTTTTGTCATGGAATATTTTGTTTTCTCCATCAATGGTTATTGATAGTTTTGCTGGGTAAAGTAGTATGGCCTGGCATCTGTGGTCTCTTAGGTTTTGCAGGATCTCTGTCCAGGCCCTTCTGGCTTTTATGGTCTCTGCTGAGATGTCGGGTGTAATTCTGATAGGTTTAACATTAAATGTTATTTGGCCCTTTTCCCTTGCAGCTTTTAATATTTTTTCTTTGTTCTGCATGTTTTGTGTTTTGATTATTATGTGGCAGGCAGTTTTTCTTTTCTGGTCAATTCTATTTGGTGTTCTGTAGGCCTCTTGTATGTTTATAGGCATTTCTTTCTTTAGATTGGGGAAATTTTCTTCTATGATTTTGTAGAGAATAGTTTCTGGGCCCTGGAGTCTGATGTCTTCTCTTTCTTCAATACCTATTATCCTCAGATTTCTTCTTTTCATGGTGCCCTTAATTTCTTGGATGTTTTGTGTCAGGAGTTTTCCAGATTTGGCATTTTCTTTAATGGTTGATTCAATATCTGTGATTGTATCTTCTAGCCCTGAGAGTCGTTCTTCCATCTCTTGGATTCTGTTAGAAAAGCTCACCTCTGTGTTGCTCGCCTTCTTCTCTGAGGTCTCACGTTCTCGTTTTTCTTTTGTCTGTGTGTTTATTATTGAATCCATTTTCATTTTCAGATCTTGAACTGACTTTTTGATTTCTTTCATCTGATTTTTTGTATATTCCTGAGTTTCTTCCATTGCCTCTTTATAGGTCTTCAGAACTTGAACCGTTTAATTTATTTCTTTCATCTGGTTGTTTGCATTTTCCTGCAATTTCTCAAGTTCCACTCTATGTGCTTCTTTTATGTCTCTCACCTGTTTGTCTGCGTCTTCCTGCATTTGATTACGAATTTTATTTGTTTCCTCCATTACCATCCTCATTACTAAGGATTTGAGGTCATTTTCTTGTATTTCCGTTGTATTTGAGTTCTCTGGGTTGTTTTCTTTGGGATAGCTGGAAACTGGAGACGCCATGTTGTTTTGGGTTTTTTTTTTTTTTTGCGTATGCTTTTTCTCTGTCCTTTAGACATCTTGCCGTCTTTGTTTTTGTTGGGTAGCTTCCAGAGTTGGATGGAGGGTGTCTGACGATAGATTCACTTGTTTTCTCACGATTTCCCTAGGCTGGGAGCTCAAAGCTTCACTGGTGTGGATGTTAGGAAGTTAGCCCTGTTGTTCTGGTCTCTCACAGCCAGTGATCTTCAGCCCCCCTATGCTGTGGATCCTGCAATTGTTCTGGGTCTCTGAATGAGCGTTGGGTCAGGCCAAGGTATCCACAGCCTCTGTGTTCCCTGCCAAGTCCAGCCAGGAACACTGGGCCTGAACCACGGGCTGAACTCAGCTAGATTCTCAGGGCCTGAACCGTCTGCCGAGCTCAGCTAGGGATTCTGGGCCCACAATGCACACAGGGTCCAGCCAGAATTTTTGGGCTGGGACTACGCACCAAGCTCCGCTAGGGCCTTTTGGCCCAAAGTGCGTGCTGTGGTCAGTTATTGACTCAGGGCCCGAACTGACCACCAATCTCAGCCAGGAATTCTGGATTCAAACTGCACACTGTGTCCAACCAGAGTCTTAGAGATGGTGGAACCGAGTGCTCTGTCCAGCCTGTGCCACAGCAGGAGAACTGCGGCTGCTCTGAGTTAGTGCCAGTGGTAGAACCAAGTGCTCCGCCCAGACTGTGTCACTGCAGGGGAGCTGCCGCTGAGTTGAGGTGGCACCTAGGATGAAACTGAGCACTCCACCAAGCCTGCGCCACAGCAGGAGAACTGCGGCTGCTCTGAGTTAGCACCAGTGGTGGAACCAAGTGCTCTGCCCAGACTGTGTCACTGCAGGGGAGCTGCCGCTGAGTTGAGGTGGCACCTAGGGTGGAACTGAGTGCTCGGCCAAGCCTGCGCCATAGCAGGAGAGCTGCGGCTGCTCTGAGTTAGCACCGGTGGTGGAACCAAGTGCTCCACCCAGACTGTGTCACCACAGGGGAGCTGCCGCTGAGCTGAGGTGCTACCTAGTGTGGAGCTGCGGGCTCCACTAAGCCTGCGCCACAGCAGGGGAGCTGTGGCCAAAGCTGAGTTAGTGCCTTGGGCAGAAGTGCTTGCTGGGCTGGGCCAGTACCTGGGACTCTGGGGCTGAACTGTCCACCGAGTCCAGTCTGGATCCAAAGGCTCCATGCGACCCAAATCCTGCCCCGAGTCCCCTCTCCCGCAGCAACTCCCACCAGCCACCACACCAATCGCCTCCACCGGAAGGCTATGAGCTGCAAACCTCAGCCACCGCTGCTGGTGCCGCTGGTGCTGCTGCCTCTGCCACTGCTGCTCAGATCAGAGAAAATCCACACTACTCCCATGTGCAGGGGCACGCAAGTCCTCTGCACCCTGGTCCCTCCGAACCGTGGATCACTCCCGCTGCCGTGATGTTCGGACCTCGGTGTTCCTGGCTCGGAAATCTGTGCAATTCCCTGAATTGTTCACTGGAGCCTCCAAACGCGGTCAACACTGCTCGCCGCCATCTTGGATCCCAAGTAGGGTTTTTTTTTTTTAAATAAAAGATTGTCAAGAAAAAAAAAAGTCCAACACTTCCAACTGTATCTCATCGGTACCTTTAATTAAATGAACTTATCCTCAGGTACCAGTGTGTGGCATATGGCCTCGGTGGTCCTTTCAAAGTTTAAAAGAGAATTTGAGCTCTTTCCTGTAGGAGGTTGTCTGCCTCTGGAGATTTTTGTGTTATCCGGGTTCAGAACGTAGTCTGCCAAGCCCACGCAGTCCATCTCTGTGCTTCTGTCACTTCATTATTCAGACTGAACATTTTTATTGCTCTCTCGCTCTCTCCTTCTCCTCATGTTACTTGCTTGTAGCTTGACATAAATTTCTCTCTCTATTCATTAAGGGACTAGCCATGGCAAACTTGCCATTTCAGGTTGCTGTAATGTGTCAGCTTATTTTACATCAGCATAAAGTGGTCCAGAGGATGGATATATCATGTGGAATTCAAAACCTAAAGGACAGCCGTTTCTCAAGCACAGTGGAGAGAGTTCTACTTTGGAATTCCTCTTCGCTACATGTGTTTGTAGCTGATATTCATTACTGTTCAAGATCTGGAGGTGTCCATAAAGAAGACAGTTTCACTTTTAACTCCCGATGTTTATTTAAGTGGAGGAAACAAGACAGCCCTGTTTTATTTAGCAAGCATGCAATTGCTAAACTTAAGGTAGCGTACTTCTTTTGCTGAGAACTTGAGTTCTATTTCCCCATGTCCAGTGACTCATAACTGCCTGTATCTCTACCATAGGGAATATAATACCATCTTCTGACTTCTGTGGCCACTGCACTGTCATGTCCATCCACATGGACAGACACACACACACACACACACACACACACACACACACACACACATGCACACACACTTGAACAATGAACCAAAACTTTAAATTTAATTATCCTGTCTCTTTCACCACTTTTTAAACCATCTCATTGTTGAATAGAGTACATTTTCTTAGTCTACCTGTGCTATTGAAAAAGCAGGGTTCACTCACTCTGTGAATGAGACTGATTAGAGATGTTGGCCCTTGTATGACTTTCTCATGACAAAGCAAATGCTTCTATATATTGTTTCAATGTTTTCCTATCCCCTTTAGATGTGCACAGTGCTTTCACTAGTGTTATTATGCCCTGCATTATTTCCTGAAATGACTTAAATGAAGTTATTCTCCAGTTTCTGAGCTATAGCACCTACCTCATACTGCAACAGTAATGCACAGTATGTGCTATATTCATTTAGCTCTTTGTTTCCTTTCCAATCGAATTTGTAAGACCCCATACTAGCATGGACAGAGACTGTTGTGGAATACTCTGTCCCTTTGATAGTCTCCTATTTCAAAAAACTAAGCCCAAGACTCCCCAGTCTCTTCAACAGTGTTGGTGAATCAAATTGTAAGAAATCTCATTTTGTTAAGAAGCATAATAGTACAAGGCAATGCAGAGCCACATGATAAAATTTGAGAGTCATGTACATCTGTATGAATTCAGGATAATGTCTTATTACTGAAGATACATGGTTTCATTTATCTTTTATAAGTTGTTTCATTATCATATATTATACAAAATGCATTTCATTATTGTTTTATACATGCGTATATGCAGAATTTTAGGTTTCTTTTATTTTTCTGTATTGTGTTTTGTCTGCATCTGTACATGCATTCCATGGTGTTATTGGAATTCATAAGAGGGTTTCATATTGGCTTTGAACTATAATTATGAATGGTTGTAAGATACCATGAGGGTTACAAGAACCAAAACTAGGTCCTCTGCAAGAATAACAAGAGCTCTTGTCCACTCCAGCCCACATGTTACACAGCATTTTTATCATATCCGTTACCCTCACCTTTTCTTGTTTCCTACCCACTTTTGATTTTTTCCCCCAATACCTTTTTCTCCCTTTTGCTTCTTTTGTTGTCATTGTTTTTCTCAATTAATATCATTAGAGTTGCTCAGAGGAGCATGAGTGGAGCATTATTTACAGGATAATAAACATTTTCCAAGTGGATATACCATTGAAGAAATGTCTTTCCTTCTTCTAACATCTCTTCAGGGTCACAGAACATCTTTCTGTTTTGCACAAGGATGACCATTCTCTGAAACATAAGTGATTTCAAAATCTCCCTCTAATAAAAAAAACCCTGAATTTCTGGGGTTATTTTAAATGAAAGTGAAATGTCCATTACATCATTTGTTCTCCTGGCTGGAGACAATAAATATGAGAATCTTCCTACAATGAGGAATACCATTGTACTGAATTAGGACATGCCATTTTTTTCACAGACTAGTTCTTTTGTGGTGTCTGTGATGCCTAAGCTAACAGGCTACAATGTCATTTTTATATCCTAATAGTTCCTGTGATAAGAAAATCATATTCTGTGATCATGTCCTTACCAATAATGGAATTGGAAATATTGACTGAGGGCATTTCAGTTAATAAGATTTATTTGCCGTTATGTAAAGAAAAATCATTGCCACTCCAGTAAACCAATGATCAGACTTGAAGATGACAGTTAGTTTTATGCCTGGCTTCTGTGATGAAATTATAGCCTCGACTACGGACACACATTGTGTCCTACCACCTCCTTCCCCTCTACCTCCTCCTCTGTTGTTCTCTCTTCCCTCTAGTCAATCTACCTCCCAACTCCTCACTGGACCTGGAAGCGGAAGACTGCTTTAGCAATTTAGTGATGCAGTTACAGAGAACTGGGAGAATGAACTAAATCCAGAAAGCCTTGCAAAGTGACATGAAGAGAACTTTAAGATCTTTGGTTTGATGTTGATACAGTCTGGTGGTTATAGTCCATGACGATTACATACTCTGTGGTGACTATAAAAGTTTAGTGAAGTGTATCTGGCTCGTAGTTCATGTACTTTAACCCTAAGCAGTCAGGATCTGTAGTCATTTGATTAATAAAATCATTAACACTTGCTGGGGAAATTGAGTGGTTATATAGACCACTTCTCTAAGCACATTTCATAGAACACTAACACTGAGGTTCTCTGTAGTACAAGCACACCACATTCACATGGATTTGGAAGAGTATTTTACTATATATCTGAAAGATTTGTGGTACATTTAACATCATCAGCCTTCTCACAAGGTCTGTAATACAGAATCTAATTTTTTATTAAACTGGTGCTTCCAGAATGTATCTCATCACAGAGTTCTTTCTGGAAAAGCCAGATGCTTAGCATCTTGTAGAGCTAATACTCTCAAAAGATGCCTTTTGTGATAAGCCTTTCTCTTGAATGCAGATTCTTGTAAAAGTGAATAACGTTTTTCTTATCTCTTCTTACTTATGTCTATATTTCTCACTGCATTGTGCAAGAGCTTTTGTATTCATTTTATTTTAAAAGAATATTTCACTTCACCATTTTGCTTTGTGTGTCATGTTTCAGTTTCACACTCACCTTCTCCTTCTGATTGGGTTCTCCCTGTTTAAATATTTGAGCTCTATTGTCTTTGAATTTGGATCCAAATTTTATGCTTTTGTCTTCAGGCTTTGCTATTGTTTTTTGTTTTCTTGTGTTTTGTTTTAAAATATGATTTGAAGAGGGCTTTGCATTATTCAAAAAAGTAAAATGTGCGGCATCTGCTGAATTGTATCAAGCAGAGCTGAAATTTTATAACTAAGGCAAATGCCCCATGATTCTGCTGTTATTGACATTTTTCTTCTTCTTTGTAAGCTGATAGGATACTCAAGAAGACAAATAGTGCATGTAATCTCTCACATGGATATTAGCTTTTAAACTGTGTGTTGGGGGTGTGTTTGTGTGTGTAGGTCACAGAAATAGAAAGAATGCTGCAATAAAAGAAATAGGCATTTCAAGAAATATAGGATGAATGATAGACTATGTGTGGCATGAAAGCTGAAAGAGCAATTATGGATGGACATGTTCAAAGAAGAACTGTGGGAGGGAGGGAGAAGTAGAAGAAGATAACCAAAAAGAAATTGTACATGAAAGTGCCAAAATAAAACATACTACACCAATTGTCACACTAGAATGTATGTATTAATTCCCTGCTAAATGACCAATGGTAATGACAAACTTCAGCTCTGGAAAACGACTCGGGTCAGACAGAGATACCACTTGAAGTTTCCTCCAGGTTCCCTGAAGTAAATTACTGCGAAAATCAGGCGGGACCTTATCAGTTACTGAGACTCTTGGCAGACATCCGTGAACAGTGAAGTCTAGCTGCCGAGAGAAAACTGTTTCCCCATGATTAATGTATTATTCTGTTGCTAGAGAAAGCAATTCTTTTTTGGTCCTTAAACCCCAGATTCATGTTGTTGACAAGGATGAGGGTGCCTCTGTGTTTGTGTGTTCATGTAAGTGTGCATGCAAGTTTGAAAGAGAGAATTGATTCATCTTTGGATGAAACTAAAGGTTTTAGAAGACATCATTAATCAAAGGAGTGAATAATAGCACCATCCAACCAGGAAATAAAACTTGAAAGCATTTTTAAGATTTAGTTAGTTATTTGTTTCTTTGATTATTTTACTTTGTGAATAAAGTAGATGGTTAAATTAGGAAAGGTGATAAAATCTATAATTCTCACTTTGTCAGTCTGAAATACGGCACAAGATAGGCACTTCATAAATCATTGAGTGAAAAAGATTGTTTTGAACTATTATTAAATGAAAACCATATAATTATTTCCAAAGCTCTCCCATACTGTGAGTTTGGTCACAGAAAACAAGTAGTGTCCTTGTACCATCCCCATCAATATATTTATGCTTTGTCATCTAGTCCTCAACTTGACTCTTTCCCCTCTGTGAGTTGTAATATCCTACCCAGATAAGTATGCTTTGCTGAGTGATTCCTCGGCATAATCAATAAAAGAATAAGGCTGTGACAATATTTTAGGGTGGTTTTCTCAAGTGGTACAGTTTTACCTTAGAGCACAGTCATGATCTCTTCATGGTTGTAATGATGTCACCTGATGATGGGTAAATTAGAACTAAAACACGGTCATGGAAATTCAATCAAGGTTAAAGTCAGCCTCGAGTCTCCAGTAATTGTTCTTTTCTTTACTTTCCTTTCCAGTTCCTTCCTTCTTTCTCCCCTCTCATGAGACCCTCTATTTTAAAGATCATACTTTGTCTTGTTTAATGGCCATGTCCAGCGTGTTTCCCAATTGTTCTGACACTGTGTTTATCCTGTGTTTCTTGTGATCAACCCCAGTGTCTCTTCATAAAGTGTCCCTTTGGAAAATTTTAGTAATCAGTTAGATTTCAAAAGTACTGGGGTCAAAAACTCATAGTTATTTAAACCAATTATTTTTGTCTATTCACTTGTGGTACATTGCTATGAGTCTCCTGATTTAAGCATACTTTTGATATTGCAAATGGAAAGTTCAAGGTTACAAGGACTAAATTCATGCTTTTGGTATTCATTTTTAACTTTTGGATATCTATTTTAGTGCTTGAGAATTTCCTACAGGCATGTAATGGGTTCTGACGATGACAACCCTCATCTCCTCCTGATCCCTATGCCCCCTGTTGTTTTCTCTGACTTAGTGTTTTCTTTTAAAACTCACTGTGTTTATTTGACACTACCATTAGATTCCTGTGTGTAGGACCATATTCTGGATGGTAGGTAGCTTCTCGGGGGTCACATCCCTAAAGAAAACTACCTATCCTTCTCCAGTATCCATCAGCTCTCAACAGCTCCTCATCTGGAAGTGGGACCTTGTTACGGCTTCCCCTCTCCGTGCTGAGATTTTTAGGAGTTTGTTAGGCAAATTGTTCACCCCTGATCAGCAATCTCGAGTTTTACATAAATTTAAAAGATATTCCTAGGGGCAAGTGAGAAGGCTCAGTGGGGAAAAGTATTCGTTGCACAAGCCTGGTAACCTGGCTTTGACCCTGAGAAGCCCTGGAAGGTGCAAGGAGATAATTGGTTCCGCACTGAGGGGGCAGTATCATTCCTTTGCATGGGGTCTTGCTGAGTAAATGCTGAAACTGTGAGACAAAGAATGAAACTGTGAGGATCAGTTTACACATTTTAAAACACAGCACAGCAGGTTCCCATCCTAGAGATATATTCTAGTTGAGATGTTTATTCCTGGTTGTCAACTTGACTACATCTGGAATGAACTAAAACCCAAGTGGCTGGATACAGCTGTGAAATACCTTTTTTTTTTTTTTAAACTAAATAATACAGAATGGGAAGACTGACTTTTAATGTGAATCTTTTGAAGTAGAAAGCTCCATAGTCAGTGCAGGTCATACCTTCTGCTGGCAGCCTATAGGATGGGAGTGGCAGAAGCTTGCATTGTTTGCCTGTGTGCTTTCTTGCTCAGTGAAAAGTCCATTCTTTACTGGCATTAGAGCTCACTACTTTGGGATTCTGGCATATACTGAAGACCAGGTGAGACATTTAGCTCCATGCACTGGTTTTTTGAATCTTCCATCAGTAGATAACCCTTGGACTAGCTAGGCTACAGACAGTAAGCCTTTAAATATCCTCCTTTCCATATACGTTTCGATTCTTCCTACAAGCACTATTCCTCTAGAGAAGTTTGACTAACAAACTAGTTTTCAAGTTTATTGTCAGTGAAATAATATATGTCAAAAAATAAAAATGAGGTCAAATGGCCATGTTTGAACACAATTATTCTTTGCTCATCATTTCAGAAGAATATGCAAATAGTAGTGATACAAGATAAACATTTGAGAAATATTTATTTCTCTGTTGAAGGCAATTGTTTTAAGTTCAACTTGTTCCCTGCATGCCTGTCTCTCCAGTACTGGCTTCTGTCCCCATTTCTCTTCACGTTTTCATAACATCCCTCACTACAGAAGGACTGGCACAGCATCTATTTGACAACCTCGTTAGGAAATTAATTAATGCTGCTTTTTTCCCCCTGCAACTTTCTTTGTCTGTCAAATGTGTTCTTACCCTAGCCTTGTTTTCCCAATTTGGTGTGTGCTGTTGGAAGGACCTATCACTTCAAACAGGAATGCTATTGCTTGGCTGTGGAGCAATATTTGGTCATTTTATTTTTTATTTCTCTTCCAGTATTTAAATTCAGATTGTGGTAAATTTAATTTTAAAATTCATTGTGATACTTAAGCTGGAGTCTCTTTAAGTCATATAGCCATGGCTGCTGTACCAGCTCAATAGCATAGCTTGTCTTGCACTAACGTCTAGAGATGAAGCAGCAGCAGAGAAGGAAACACTATGGACCACTTGTCGCTTAAACTAGCCCCACAGGGGGTGCCATGTATACAGCATATCAAGCTCCATTCAATAAACAAAATCAGGGCAGACTTTGGGAAATCTCGAAACTTCAAGACTTCCTCTCTATTTATGCAGTGAGCTTTCTTCATAACCCCTTTAAGCTCAACCATCAAATGTGTACCATAATATCAATTCGTAAAAATGGTTTTTTTTTCTGTGCATAAATTTAGCAGGTATATAATATCCTAAATATCCATTTCTGCTTTTAAAAGTAATAGAATCTGACTTTTTTAAAAAGATAATTTCTCCAAGTAACAAGTAGCAATAGGTGATATTGATCAAGGCCACTGTAGCCTTACACAGAGGTCTAGAACATCTTTGGTTTCAAAACTTAGGTCTGTTCCTTAAAGCCACATAAATATCTCTGGTTTTTTTTTTTTTAATTCTTCATTACCTGTCAGAACATGGAATGTATTTTGATTCATTTGTTTGTAGCATATTTAGCTTAATTTGTATTCAGTGTTATTTTTATTACAGTAGATTTTATTTATTCTTTTTTATGTGATGATAAAAATACAATTTTATTTAAATGACACTAAAATAAGATATACATTTTTATTTATTTTTTATTTTTTAAAAATTTTTTATTAATTTATTCTTGTTACATCTCAATGGTTATCCCATCCCTTATATCCTCCCATTCTTCCCACCCTCCCATTTTCCCCTTATTTCCCTCCTGTATGACTGTTCCTGAGGGGGATTTCCTCCCCCTGTATATGCTCATAGGGTATCAAGTCTCTTCTTGGTAACCTGCTGTCCTTCCTCTGAGTGCCACCAGGTCTCCCCCTCCAGGGGACATGGTCAAATATGAGGCACCAGAGTACGTGTGAAAGTCATACCCTACTCTCCACTGAACTGTGAAGAATGTTATGCCCATTGGCTAGATCTGGTCTAATATCCAAAATATATAAAGAACTCAAGAAATTAAACACCACCAAACCAAATAACCCAATTGAGAAATGGGGCTTGGAACTAAACAGTTCTCAACAGAGGAATATCAAATGGCTGAGAAACATTTAAAGAAATGCTCAACCTCCTTAGTCATCAGGAAAATGCAAATCAAAACAACTCCTAGATTCTATCTTACACCCATCAGAATAGCTAAGATCAAAAATTCAAGTGACACCACATGCTGGCGAGGATGTGGGGAGAGAGGAACACTCATTCATTGCTGGTGGGAATGCAAACTAGTACAGCCACTTTGGAAATCTATCTGGTGCTATCTTAAGAAACTGGGAATAGGGCTTCCTCAAGACCCAGCTATTCCACTCCTTGGAATATACCCAGAAGATGCTCCAGCACACAACAAGATTTTATTTATTCTTTTACTCACTGGAAGGAAATTTGTATAAGCCTCATTTTTGGCCTCTGTACTACTTAGTCTTTGTGCAAATACATGAGAACACTTTAGTGTAATTCACTTAAAATAAGTAATATAATCCAATATAACTGGATATGCCTTAATTGCTTGTCAGCACATTGTAGGGCTAATGACTGAGACTGGCAGCTATCACAGGAAAATTCTGATTCAGCATCTTCACCAATATTTGAGTTCTTAGATTTCATATTTTGATGTTTTGACTATTGAAACCATTCTCATGAGTACAGTAATGTCTTATTTTGCAGTGCCCTGATCATTGCTACACTTTTCAAGGTCCTTTTCTTCTCTTATGTCCACTTCCTCAAAGTGGCTTTGTAGTCATCTTTTGTGGGTGTATTAGTTGTCTATTAATACTCAAACAGAGGGGTTTTTATGTACAGTGTGGGTGAAGCATCTTGTGTTTCAAATTGTTTTTAGTCTTAATAGATACCACTATAAATTTTTGAAAAAGATGTGTTAAGATGTTTATATGTCTATTTTTCCATTTTATTATTATATTTTTTTTAAAAAAATATATGTTTATACACATAATTACACATAAATACAATACAATATATACAGCACAAAGATCCACAAAACAATCAGGAATTATATAAGTTTTATATTCATAGTGTGTTGGCTTTTTGTATTTGGCAACCTTGAAGAAAATATCTTTCCTATCTTGGTGAGGCTAAAATTCTGAATGTAAAGCAATATCTATCATATCTCACCCTTATCAACTTAAAACATCTATCTAGACCTAAAAGCATCTTAACCCCTAAACAATGAAACTTAATTGTAAAACTAAACTATCTGGTCTTCAACCCCATCATAGACTTGAGAAGGAATAAAACTTAATTACCTGAGTGAACCGGTAGTGCGTGTTTGTAGCTTCCAAAAGGAAAAAAATGATAGAGACATTTTGCTGCCTGAGCTGTCACCCAACACTCACTATAACATTGGAGCATCATCTTCAGCCTTCTGGCCCAATACATCTGCCACATATATTTGTGAGGCAGGGACTGTATGTTTATTTTAGTCTATGTTTTTTTTTTTTTAATTTTTTTTTCTTTTTTTTTTTATTAATTTATTCTTGTTACATCTCAATGTTTATCCCATCCCTTGTATCCTCCCATTCCTCCCCCCCCACCCCCATTTTCCCATTATTCCCCTCCCCTATGACTGTTCCTGAGGGGGATTACCTCCCCCTGTATATTCTCATAGGGTATCAAGTCTCTTCTTGGCTACCTGCTGTCCTTTAAGACTATAAATGCTTTAAGAATTGGGTATTTCATTTATATACTATACACCTTTTGTATTTATTTCTTCCTAATTTTTACTTTGCAGTGCTTTTTCCAATAATGTTCCCACAGGTGTTTTGTTTGAATTAATTGATTAGTGTACACATATACACATACAAACATATATGATATGCATGATTATCTATGAAGATAATGTATATGCATATGTATGCTGTTTGGGGGTACACACAAAAAACACAAGAAGGTATTGGGTTTTGTCTTTTATCACTGTGGTCTTGTTCTTTTAAGGCAGAGATTTTTCCCATGAAAATAGAATTCATATTTGTCAGGTAAACCATCATCTAGGAAGCCCTAGGTGTCCTCATGCCTCTGCTTTCACATGGGCACTGGGATGTGAACTCTGGTTCTCATACTTGCCACAACAGGTACTTAAATTTTTTAAATTATTTTATTTTGTACATATACATTTATATTATTACACATATATACAATAGATTACCTATGGCAAAAAGAATCATGACACAATCAGGAATTATATGAATGTTACATTCATAGTGCTTTGGCTATTTGTATTTGACAGCCTTTAAAAAAACATGTTTCCTATCTTGGTGCATCTAAATTTTTTAATGTAAATCAATCTCCATCACATATTGTCATTATCAACCTAAAACACCTATCTAGACCTAAAAACATCTTAACCTCTGAACAATTAAGCTTCATTGTAAAACTAAGCTACTTGGTCTTCAACTCCCTCAGAAACTTGAGAAAGAATAAACTTCATTATCTGAGTATGCCAAGAGTGCATGTTAGTACCTTTCCAAATGAAAATATGACAGAGACAGTTTTCTACCTGATTAGTCAACTAAAACTCTCTATAATGTTGGAGTACCTTATTCAGCCTTCTGGCCCAATATATCTGACAGACATATTTGTGAGGCAGGAACTATTGAGGATTTGCTTACCCTGTCTTGCCAGAGTTTGCCCGTAGATTCTGCCTGCATCCAAGCTTGCCCTTTTTAAGGCAGAATTCTGTCTGTGGTAGAAATGAGGACCTTTTCCCCAGTGGCTAGTTTGCCACATTTGAAGCCATTTCCATAAGGAGGTTCTTTGATATTTATCATCTTCTTTGAGGTAGGCTGGGTGTTGCTAGGAGTTGATCTGTCTCATTGTCAATGAATATTCAAAGTAATAAAAACAATTTTAAATGTCATTCTGTATGTCTTTAAAGTTTTTAAAGACCTTGTCTTTCTATAGAGTCAAATCTGTCTGCTGTACCTAAGATGTATATTCTTGTTATAAAAGTAGACTAGCAATTGACATGATCATGATTTAATCTACTAACATTTAATTTGTATAAATTGTATAAATTGTTATCCCATCCCTTGTATCCTCCCATTCCTCCTTCCCTTCCACTTTCCTCTACTCCCCTTTCCTATGCCTGTGACTGATGGGACCTCCTTGCCCTGCATATGCTCATAGAGTATCAAGTCTCTTCTTGGTAGCCTGCTATCCCTACTCTGAGTGCCACCAGGCCTCCCTATCCAGGGGACAGTCTCAAATATGAGGCACCAGAGTTTGTGTGAAAGTCAGTCCCCACTCTCTACTCAACTGTGGAGAATGCCCTGTCCATTGTCTAGATCTGAGTAGGGGATCAAAGTTTACTGCATGTGTTGTGCTTGGCTGGTGTCAAAGTTTGAGCAGGATCCCTGGGCCCAGATCCACCCATCATATGTTCTTCTTGTAGGTTTCTAGGACTCTCTGGATCTTTCTATTTCTCCATTTGCTCATGCTTCTCTCACCTAGAGTCCCAATAGGATGTCCTCACCTCTGTCCCACTTTCCTGGTAAGTGAAGACTTTCATGGGACATGCCTCTTGGGCTAGTGTCCAGACATAAGTGAGTATATACCCTGCTTCTGGGTTAACTCACTCATTATGATCATTTCTAATTCAATCTATTTGTCCACAAATTTCGGGAATTCCTTGTTTTTAACAGCTGAGTAGTATTCCATAGTGTAAATATACCACAGTTTCTTTATCCATTCTTCTACTGAGGGACACTTAGGCTGTTTCCATGTTCTGGCTATTATGAATAAGGCTGCTATGAACATGGTTGAGCAAATGTTCTTGTTGTGTGCTGGAGCATCTTCTGGGTATGTTAAAAGGAGTGGAACAGCTGGATCTTGTGGAAGCCTTATTCTTACTTTTCTGAGACAGTGCCAGATAGATTTCCAAAGTGGCTGTACTAGTTTGCATTCCCACCAGCAATGAAGGAGTGTTCCTCTCTCTCCACATCCTGGCCAGCATGTGGTGTCACTTGGATTTTTGATCTTAGCCATTCTGATGGGTGTAAGATGGAATCTCAGAGTTGTTTTGATTTGCATTTCTCTGATGACTAAGGATATTGAGCATTTCTTTAAGTGTTTCTTAGCCATTCTATATTCCTCTGTTGAGAATTCTCTGTTTAGTTGTGAGCTCCATTTCTCAATTGGATTATTTGGTTTGGTGGTGTTTAATTTATTGAGTTCTTTGTATATTTTGGATATTAGACCATTGACAGATATAGGGTTGGTGAAGATCTTTTCCCAGTTTGTAGGCTGTCACTTTGTTTTATTGCCAGTGTTTCCAGTGTTCTCAGCCTCATGATGTCCCATTTATTAATTGTTGACTTAAAGGCCTGGGCTGTTGGTGTTCTGTTCAGGAAGTTGTCTCCTGTGCCAATGTGTTCCAGGCCCTTCCCCACTTTTTTTTCTAACCAATTTAGTGTCTCTGGTTTAATGTTGAGGTCTTTGAACCACTTGGACTTGAGTTGTGTGTTTAGGGACAAATATGGGTCTAATTGCCTTTTTTTTTACATGTAGACATCCAGTTAGACCAGCACCATTTGTTGAAGATGCTATCCTTTTTCCATTGAATAGATATGGCTTCTTTGTCAAAAATCAAGTGACCATATGTGTGTAGATTCATTTCTGGGTCTTTGATTCAATTCCATTAATCAGTTAGCCTATTTCTGTGCCAGTACCATGTTGTTTTAATTACTGTTGCTTTATAGTACAGCTGGAGATCAGGTATGGAAATTCCTCCAGAGGATCTTTTATTGTAAAAGATTGTTTTAGCTATTCTAGTTTTTTTGTTTTTCTATATGAAGTTAAGAATTGAACTTTCAATGACTTTAAAAAATTGTGTAGGTATTTTGATAGGGATTGCATTAAATCTGTAAATTGCTTTTGGTAAGATGGCCATTTTTACTATGTTAATTCTGATACATGAACAAGGGAGATCATTTCAACTTCTCATGTCATCTTCAATCTCTTTCTCCAGAGATTTAAAGTTTTTTTTCAAACAAGTTCTTTACTTGCTTGGTTAGAGTAACTCCTAGATATTTTATAATGCTTGTGGCTAACATGAAGGGTATAGTTTCCCTAATTTCTTCCTCTGCATGCTTGTGATTGGTGTATAGGAAGGCTACAGACTTTTTTGAGTTAATTTTTTATCCAGCCAATTTGCTGAAGGTGTTTATCAGTTGTATTAGTTCTCTGGTGGAATTTTGGGGGTCACTATGTACAATATCTTATCATATGCAAATAGGAATAATTTGACTTCCTCCTTTCCCATTTGGATATCCTTGATCTCCTTTTGTTGTCTTATTGCTCTGGCTAGAACTTCGAGTACTATATTGAAGAGATATGGAGAGAGTGGGCAGCCTTGCCTTGTTCCTGAATTCAGAGGAATTTCCTTGAGTATCTCTCCATTTAATTTGATTTTGGCGATTGACTTGCTGTATATAGCTTTGATTATGTTGAGGTATGTGCCTTGTATCCCTGATCTCTCCAAAACTTTAACATGAATGGGTGTTGGATTTTATTTTGCAAGTATTTTAGCATCAATGTTCATAAGAGAAATTGGTCTGAAATTCTCTTTCTTTGTTGGGTCTTTGTGAGCTTTTGGTATCAATGTCACTATGGACTCATAGAATGAATTTGGTAATGTTCCATCCATTTCTATCTTTTATAGTAGCTTGAACAGTATTGGTATTAGCATATCATTGAAGGTCTGGTAGAACTCTGCACTGAAACCATCTGGCCCTGGTCTTTTTTTTGGTTGGGAGACTATCAATGATTGCTTCTATTTCTATAGGGGAAATTGGACTATTTAGCTTGTTTAATCTGTTCTTCACTCAATTTTGGCAAGTGGAATTGATCAAGAAAATAATCCATTTCCCTTAGATTTTCAAATGTTGTGGCATATATGGCTTTGAAGTAGGATCTTATGATTCTTTGTATTTCTTCCGTGTCTGTTGTTATGTTTCCCTTTTCCTTTCTGATTTTGTTGATTTGGATAGTGTCTCTCTGCCTTTTAGTTAGTTTGGCTAACAATTTGTCTATCTTGTTGATCTTCTCAAAGAACCAGCTCTCGATTTTTTTTTTTTTGATTCTTTGGACTGTTCTCTTTGTTTGTAATTTATTATTTTCAGCTCTGAGTTTGATTATTTCCAGATGTCTACCCCTTTTGGGTGTTTCTGCTTCTTTTTTTCTAGGGCGTCCAGATGTGTTGTTAAATTGCTTATGTGGGATGTTTTCAATTTCTTTATAAAGGCACTTAGTGCTATGAATTTTCCTCATAGCACTACTTTCTATGTATCCCACAAAATTAAGTTGTTCCTTCATTTTAATTGAATTTCAGGAAATCTTCAATTTCTTTCTTTATTTCTTCTCTGACCCAGGTATCATTAAGTAGAGAGTTGTTTAGTTTCCATGTATGTGTAGGCTTTTTGTTATTTCTGCTGTTGTTGAAGTGCAGCACTTGGAATTGTCCTGTGTCTCAGAATACACATTGGGTCAGGCCAAAGTGTCCACAGCTTTCTTGGTCCCCTTATGGCACCGGAGCTCTCTGGAGACTGACGCAGGTCTTGCCGAGGGGGGTGGGTCTGATACCCACTCTACTCCCTGTCTCCCCGAGATTTCCTTAGTACTGGAGGTCTGATGCTCTGTTGGTCTGTGGTTTCCATTAGCATTTCGGGACCCAGACTTCTTGCAGAGTCCAGGTTAGTGTCACAGAGTCCAGTTAGCACCTATGAACCCAAACTGAGCACTGAGTCCAGTTAGCATCTGGACTCAGTTCACATACTTAGTACAGTTAGTGCTGAGTCCAACCAGTGTCTCGGGCCCAAACCACACACTGAGCTCAGTCAGGGTCCAGGGGCCCAAATCCCATGCAAGTTGAGCTAGGGTCTCTGGGTTCGAACCATGCACCGAGCTCAGCTAGGGTCTCAGGGCCCAAATCTTGCAGTGAGTCCTCTCTCCTGCAGCAATTCCCATAGGCCACCACGCCAATCACCTCTGCAGCAGGGTTCCCAGCTGCAAACTCAGCTGCCGCTGCTGCCGCACTCCTGCACTGCTCCTGTGTACAGGGGTATGTAGTTTTCTGTATTTTGATCCTTTCAAACTGTGGAGTATTCCCTCTGTAGTATGGTGGGGAGCTTGGTGTTCCTGGTTAAGAATTCTGGGCCATTCCCTGAATCACTCACTGGAGCTCTAAACACGGTCCACACTGCTTGTCGCCATCTTGGAGTCTCCTGATTTTTTTGTTTCTAATAGTTGAATAGTATTCCACTGTGTAGATGAACCACAGTTTCTTTACCCATTCTTCGGTTGAGGGACATCTAGGTTCTTCCAGATTCTGGCTATTACAAATAAAGCTGCTATGAACACTGTTGAGTAAATGTCCTTGCACAACAGGTACTTTTAACCCCTGAAATGCCTCTCAGTGAGGCAAGAACTTGTTTCATTTTATTGTGATTTTAATTATGTTCATTCAATTTTGGTTATTGATACATTTGTGTTAATTTTTTACTGCTTTTTTGTGTCTTGTATGTTTTATGGTTTTTATTTGTCTTTCTATTTTCCCCTACTCTTGTTGAAATTTTAGAATTGCCTATTCTAATATATAAATGGTTTTTTTCTACTTCAATATTGATTCATAAGAAATTATAATGTTTTATTTGAGTTATAATTTGTTTGTTGTGCTATTTTCTTTCAAAGGACTCTGGATTTTTATGAAGATGTAAATCTTGCTCATCTGATTTTGTACAGTTACACTTGATTTTTAATGTCTGGACTTACACAGGTCACTTACTGCTTAATATTTGGCTTCATTATGTTTAAAGTTTATGGGAAGATCTTTCAATATGGTATATGGTGATGACTTTTGTTTAAAACTGCCTTTGCTTTGCTCAGAATCTTGATTAGCAATATAGTTAAGCAGTTTTTCTCCTTGTTGTTTTGTTTCTTTGCTTGTTTGTTTTCTTTCTTGCTTTTGAGACAAAGTTTTATTGTGTACAGCAACTTGACTTCAATATATAATCTTCCTGCTGGGATTACAGGCAGGTTTCACCATCACATTCTACTGAGAATTGTTTTTGTGAATCAAGTGATTTATCAGGTTATAAAACTTTTGTAACCTGAACAGTTATGTTAGCTGTGTCATGCATGGCTGATTCATCTGTTTTCTTTCTTGGTTTCATTTGTGTGTTCTATATATTTTGTCTGCAAAACTCCAACCTATGGAGTTTGTTGTTTCTCTTCTTGTTATTTGTTTTGTTTCTTTGCTTGTTTGTTTTCTTTCTTGCTTTTGAGACAAAGTTTTATTGAGTGCCCCAGCTTGACTTTAATATATAATCTTCCTACTGGGATTACAGGCAGGCTTCACCATCACATATTACTGAGAATTGTTTTGTGAGTCAAGTGATATGTGAACTTTACAATTTACTTAATTTTAAGAAATTATCACCAGAGTTAGGGTAAGATGAAACCTGAAAGTAGCTATAGTCTCAGTTTTGCAAAATGCCTAAAGGTATAAGACTTTTAAAACACAAAATGTCTTAACTATTTATGTTTCTTCTGAAAATTCTTTTTCAACACACATTTTTAAATGGGCTTACATATGTGTGTGTGTGTGTGTGTGTGTGTGTGTGTGAGAGAGAGAGAGAGAGAGAGAGAGAGAGAGAGATCTTTCACATTCTGAAGGATTAGTAGTCAATAATTTAACATATTCTTTTATGTTTAGAATTTTTAAAATTTACAAGGCCCATTTGCTAATTGTTAATATCATATTCTGGTCCTGTTTTCTACTCAGAAAGTCCTTTATTTAGCCATTTTACTAAATGCACATAGCATCAAACTTTCCTCTTAATTTGTACCTTTCTATCCACAGATTGATAGAGTACTCAGACTCAACTAGTCATAGGTAGGGGAACAGAATTTATGGAGTGCCCAGGCACCACGGGGCATTTTCATCATATCACATCCCTTAAGACCAGAAATTTTGTAAGAGCCAGAGATCAAGGAAGGCCAGTGTGAAACAGTGACTTGTAGATATAATATCAATGTACTCATAAATTCTAGAAGCTTCCATTGCTTGCACAAAACTTGTAGGAGAGTAAGCCAACCGATATTCCAGAATAGAGAGGGTAGAGACTCAAAAGCTCTCACTTATAGCTGAAGAGCTTTTGATAGTTGATGGCTTGGGTGAAATAAACTCAGTCTTCATTAAAGACATGACTTCTTTTGTGTAGACCATGCTTCTCCAGTGGATGGCCCCATACCCATGAATATGTGAGCAACACAAACTGAACTTAATGGGTTATTAAATTAAAAAAAAAACTCACAAACTTGGGAAAGTATACTGGCTGCTTTGGTGTGGAAACTTGACAAAAGCTAGAGTCATCAGAGAGGAAGGAGCCTCAGTTGAGGAAATCCTCCATAAATTCCAGCTTTAAGCTCAGGGAGGCAAAAACAGGCGGATCACTGGCTGTTTGAAGCCAGCCTGATCCACAAATGGAATGCAGGAGATCCAAGGCCACATACACAAACCTTGTCTCAAAAACCAAAAAGAAGAAGAAGAAGAAGAAGAAGAAGAAGAAGAAGAAGAAGAAGAAGAAGAAGAAGAAGAAGAAGAAAAGGAAAATGTAAGAAATATCTGGCTGTAAGGCATTTTCTTACTTGGTGGTCAATGGGGGAGAACCCAGCTCATTCAGTGTGGTGCCTTCCCTGGACTGGTGGTTCTGGGTCCTATAGGAAAACAGGCTGAGCAAGCCTGCAGATGCAAGCCAGTAAGAAGCACCTCTCCATGGCATCTGCCTTAGCCCTTGTCTCCAGTTTCCTACTCTGAGTTCCTATCCTGAGTCCTTTTGATGATGAACAGCAAGGTGGAATTGTAAGATGAGTAAGACCTTTCCTCCCCAACATGCATTTTGGTCACAGTGTTTTCTTTCAGCATTAGAAACCCTAAGACATGGAGGAGTGGAGAAGAGCAGGTTAGATCTACAAAATGTTGGGGGTAGTAAATGTGACCACAGTATGTATTATACATGTTTAAAGTTCTCAAAGAATTAATTAAAAATGTTATGTTAAGAAAATGAAAGAAACCTGGTGTAGTGGTGCTCGCGTGTAATCTCAGCATTTGGGGTGGCAAAGGCAGGCAGATCTCTGAGAGTTCAAGGCCAGCCTGATCTACAAAGTGAGTGTAGGACAGCCAAGACTACACAGAGAAACCATGTATCAAAAAATAAGTAGAAGCAGAAGCAGAAGGAGGAGAAGGAAAAGAAAAAGAAAAAGGAGAAGAGAGAGTAAAAGAAAGTAAATGTTTCTATAACCACCCCCCAAAAATCATAAATTGTGAAGACATTGCTTTCTCTGGAGGTCCTACATCATATACTGTATTACTAGTGCTAAAGAACCTCCCTAAAGAGATGGCTTCAAATGTGGCAAACCAGCAACTGGTAAAAAATGTCCTTGTTTCAGCCACTGACAGAATTCTGCCTAAAAATGGGCAAGCTTGGATGCTGGCATGGTCAACAGCCAAATTCCGCCAAGATACAGTAAGCAAGTCCTCAATAGTTCCTGCCTCACAAACATGCCTGTCAGATATGCTGGGCTAGAAGGCTGAAGAGGATGTTCCAATGTTATAGAGAGCTTTGGGTGATTTCTCAGGTAGCAAACTGTCTCTGTCATTTTTTCACTTTGGAAGCTGATAACATGTACTTTCTGTCTACTCAGCTAATTAATTTTATTCCTTCTCAAGTCTCTGGTGAGGTTGAAGACCAGATAGTTTAGTTTTACAATTAAGTTTAGCTGTTTAGGGAGTATGATATTTTTAAGTCTAGATAGATGTTTTAAGTTGACAGAGATGAGATATGATAGATATTGATTCTCATTCAGAATTTTAGAATCACCAACATAGGAAAGATGTTTTCTTCAAGGTTGCCAAATACAATTAGCCAAAACACTGTAAATGTAACATTTATATAATTCCTGATTGTTTCATGGTTCTTCTTGCTGTAGGTAGTTTGTTGTATATATGTGTAATAATATAAATGTGTATGTAAAAAAGAAAAAATATAAAAAGAAAATATACAAAACTCTCTGACGCTAATTGTAGGGATTTTTTTCTTGTTACATTTTTTAAAATGTGGAATGAAGTTATTGTATTTTATTGTAATGGAATAAACTCACATTGAAGTGATTCTCTGTTTCCACTGGAAACAGAGTATCTTCTGTTTTCCTGAAGAAGATTTTAACAGCTAACTGTTTTATGTCCATGTAGCTTATATGGTGAGAGTATTTCTTCACTGTTTCTCCCTTAGTCTATGATGAAATCTGTCATCAGCTTTCATGTTTATTTTTGATACTCAGACTATTCCCATTAGCAGCAATTCCTTTAAGACATTACAGCCTTGACTATATACTGTTATCCTGAAATAGGACACATATTTTTCCAGTACATAAAAATGTTGTAATTACACAGCAGTCTCATCTATTCAATGTTTACATTATGTCTGAAAATAATTTCCATTCTTTGATTGCAAATGTTTTATTACTAGAAATTTTAATAATCATCTGAACCTTCGGTCATTTGAGGCCACTTTGCTGGTGGATACTTGGCCCAGATGGTGGTTAATAAAGGTATAATGTCCTAAGTCCTTTGTTCTAATCTCAGCAGTGCTCACAGTATCTTCACCTTGAGTAGATTTCATCCCAACAAGTAATGGTGCTTATGTAAGAACAATTCCTCCTCTGTTACATTTTTACTATGAGATTTTTAATAATATAGATATTTCTCCATGTTCCATATATTCTCCTGGACATCTTACTATTTGTACACATTTGATTGCTTCCTCCAATTAAGTAATCAACCTCTCAAGGCATCAATGATTGGTGAAGTCAATTGCTACCTAACTCTAGATAATGTAGGCTTTTATGACCACTTCCTGTGAAACATGTGTGTTCTTCATGGTGTCCATGATGCTGAACAATTCCTACATGGTTATCTAATGGCTTTAGCCAGGATTGTTACAGATATCAAATGAACTTCAGTTTTTAAAGGAACTAGCTCTATGTTATCTACTGTCAAAGGAATCGGTATATTCTTTAAAGTATTAAGCCAACTATTGACTTTTCCTCTTTAGCCATGAACAATCTCAATAGCATTAAATTCTAGAACAACATATCTTATATGCATTCAAATTTAGCTGTGTGTTTTACAGACCATTGTTCCCTCTTCATACCTACAGTTTTATAACAACCTTCAGCTGCTTATATGTTAGCACCTTTTGTTTTACCTTGAATTTCTGTGTGGTTTCAATGACCTCTTTCCTTAAAACTCAAAAGCCAGCTCCAGGTTCCTTCAAATTGTTCTCATGCAGCTTCCACATCTCTCTCAGCCTTGCAAAATGGAAAATCTGGTTGCTCTAGATTTGACATCAAGGTAATATTGGGGCTAATTTATTCTATTAATAAACCAATAAGGTGGTTCACTATTTCAATTTATAGTTGAACCTTCAGTGCATATTTTGTGCATCTTTTAGTAGTCTTTAGTATCATTTAAATTTCTATTTATAATTGAAAATAGATCTTCCTTCATATAGTATATCCCATGCAGTTTCTCTCCCATCCACTCTTCCTGGTTCCCCCTACTTCCCTACTTCCCCAGATCTACTACCCGTCCATTTTCTCTTCAGAAAAGAGCAGGTATCCAACAGCTAATAGCCAAATGGGACAAAACAGGATATAATAGGACAAGATGAAAGCTCTCATATTGAGGCTGGACAAAGTAAACCAATAGGAGGAAAGAATCTAAATAGAGGCAAAAGTCAGGGATACACGTGTTCCTACTCTTAGGGATCCCACAAAACACCAAGCTAACAGCTATAGCATACCACTGAAGCATGCTGGTTCAGACTCATGACAACCCTATGCTTTCTGTTTCAGTCTCTGTGAACCCTGCTTAGTTGAATCAGTGGGACCCATTCTCCTGTGTGTTCAATCACATCCAACTCTTACAATCTTTTCTCACCTTCTATAGGGAATTCTTGTTCTCTGATGGGAGGAGCCGAATGAAGACCTCCAATTTAGACATTCTCTCCATAGTGTCTTTGGCCAATCCATGAGTTTCTTGCTGAAGTTTAATCATTTCTAGCTTGTAAATGAAAATGAGAGATGTGCAGCTAATCTACAGAACATTTTAGAGGTCACTGTAAGAATATTAATTGGTTTACTTTTAATGTAATATCTCAGTGACTAGAAATACCTAAGAACTTGGAGAGATTAGAGAGCATTTGGCCTAGGAACACACACACCATCCATTAACTAATTACTTTATTTCCTATATGAGTAAAGTTTGTAGTTCCTTGGTTACAATAGGAACATAAAGATTATAGAACACAGATGATCTGAAATTTATTAAATTAATAAAGAGTTTGAAATTCCTAAAAGGACCACCAAATTTGACAGAAGGTCACAGCGGGAGCATATCAGAATAGAAAATTGTAGTAATAGGTGATCTCAGAGTAGTGTAGCCATGAACTTTCAATTTCCAAAATGTAAATGCACAATATAGCATATGCTCAATAAATGACTCATGTCTATTCTCTCAACCTCATATATGTATCTAAGGTGCCTTAATGTTCAAAGTTTATTTAAATGAGTCAGTTGAAAGTTTTCGTCTTGCAGACCTTTATGTTGCTATAATGAAAATAAAATGGTCTGAGTCAATGATTTTTTTCAGCATCTTTATAATTTTTTCTAAAGAATGTCTTAAAATAGTAATTAAAAGATTGAGAAAATAGTATTTTCTCATTGTTTTCTAAAGCTAATTCTATATAGAAGTTATTAAAAATAATTATTTTCCTTGATAACTATATTCTCAAATTATATATCCTATAGGTCAAAATATTTTGCTATGGATGGTTCTTATAGAATTTCAAATAACACACCTAATGTTTATCATTTTCCTTTACACTGTGAAGGAGCAGAAGACCAAAGCAGATTGAGTTCTGTACTATACCATCTACAATATCACTGTAACACATGGATATGATCCTATTTACATCGTGTGAGATTTTCTTTTAAAAGTATTGTACTAGAAAAAGACAAGGATAGCTGAGATTTGTATACAATCAAAGTAAACTAAATTAGGGCCTTTCCAGATACATTGTAATATTTGATTACATTATACAATCAAATGAAGGAGCAGAGGAACATTGTAAAGGGACACTAGAGCCTGCTGTAGAAAAGTGCATTGTGATGGGAAATTCACCATTTAGAAGAAGAGACAGTAGAATATCATGATTGGACATTAATACCCTATGTTGTATAGAGTGGAGCATAGGATTACACTATTAAATCTTGTAATGAGACAGTAGGTCATTGTGATAGGATAGTGGAACAATGTGAAGGGACAGTAGCCCATTGTGATTGAGGATAGGATAATGAAACATTGTGATTTGGCAAGGACAATTATTATGGAACAGTGGGTAATAGTGAAGACGCATTGAAATATCATAGTGATACAGTGGACCATTGTGATAGGACAGTGGGCCATTGTGATAAGACAGTGAATAATTGTGTGACAGTGAATCCTCATGATGAGAAAGTAGACCATTAAGTTGGGACAGTGGACCATTGGTACATCATCATGATGGGACAGTAGAGAACTGGGAGAAGAGGCCATTGGACCATCAGTAAGGGACTGTAGAGAATTGCGATTGGACAGTGGACCATTTGATGGGATAGTAAATCATTGTTATAGAAGACTAGATGATTGCTATGGGACAGTGAAGCATTGTGATTGGTATGTGAATCATTTTGATGGGGAAGTGAACTGGGTGATAGAGGATATGGAAGTGGTCCATTGTCATGAGAGAATAGATTATTGTGATGAAAGAATGGATGATTATGATGAGATAGTAAATTATTTTGAAGTGAGAGTGGAGGAAGAGTGGAGCATTTTGAGAGAGAATACAACAGTTGGCCATGTGTAACAACAATGGAACATAGTGCTGGGCCAGTGAATCATAACTATGGCACAATGAATCAGTATTATAGAACTGTGCATCATTGTATGGAACAATGGGCTCTTGTGATAAACAATATGCCACTGTGATGGGACAGTGGGATATAATAAGAGGAAATAGAGAAATGTGCCATTGTGTTGTGACAGTAGAACATTGGGATGTAACACCAAACATTATGATGGAATAGTGCAACATTGTTATGAGAAAAGGACCATTGTGATAAGAATAAGAGAGTAGAACATTATTAAGGGGAAATGAAGCACTGTGATTGGGGAGAGGAGCATCATGATGGGACAGTTGATAATTATATTGCACCAGCATACTATTATGTTGGAAAAGTGAATCATTGTGATTGAAAAATTGTGATATGAGAGTGGACCACTTTAAAGAGTGATTGGACAATTATGAGAGTGAATAAGGCATTGTACTACAGTGAAATGACAGTAAAATCTTTTGATGGGACAGTGAATCATTGCTAAAGGTCTAGGAACCTAGACATGGGACAGTTGACCATTTTGATAGGAACTACGATATTAGTCAACTATTATGGAAATGTGGAGCATTGTGAAAGGAAAATTAATTACTGTTATTGAACAGTGAATCTTTATAATGGAAAAATGGGTCATTATAATGGGAGAAAAGTGATTATTGTGATGGGACAGTTTATCTTTGAAATACAACAGTGGATCATTGTGATATCACATTGAAACATTATGATAGGACATAAGGTCTAATGAGAGATTAGACCATTATAAAGTGAAACCTAACCACTGGAATGTGTCAGTCAATCATTGTGATGAGATTATAAGACATTATATTCGAATGTTCCATTACTGTTATGGGACTATGAAAAATTCCATAAAATGATGTATCATGGTATTGTAACACTCTGTTATTTTGTTGAGGCAATGGACCATTGTGATGGTAAAGTGCAGTCATTGTGATGTGAGAGTGGATTATTTTGGTACAACAGTGAGTGGAAAACTGTGGGAGGCAATAGCCCAGTTGATCCTATGATAAGAGCAATAGGAAATTGAGATAAAAAAGTGAATCATTGTCTTATAACCAAAGAACATTTTGATGGGACAGTTGACTACTTTATAGAGGAAGAACGTTAGACAATTATGATGAAAGAGTGGTCTTTTAGATGAAACGGTAAAATGTTTTTATGAAAAAGTTAGTTTATTATTATGATGGGGCAATTAATCAATAAAAAAAGAAGATACTAGTGATGACTCATGAGACAGTGAATAATTTTGATATGACAGTAGACCATTGTGATAGTGGATATGAGAGTAGAACAGAGATAAGAGCCAGAAGATCATTATAATTGAATCATTGTTATGAGACAGTAAACATTTTGATGTGTCAGGGCAGATATACTGATGGGACAATATAGCAGTGTAAGGGCACAGTGAACCATTATAAGAAGAAATAAGAAAACTGGACAACCATAATGTGTCAGTGGACCATTGTGATTAGATGTTGGAAAGGTATGATGGAACTCTAGATCATTGTGACAAGGAATAGGACAGTGAACCACTCTTATGTTGCAGTGGAATACTATAATGTTACAGTGGAGAATTGTGATGTGATAGAACCGCTGTAGAGGAACAGTGAAAAGTTGTGATAAGTGTTAGAACATTGGTAATTTTTATAGAAGATTGGGACATTGACATGAGACTGAACGGTGATGTAAAAACTAATCATTGATATGACATAGTGAATTATTGAAATGGGACATTTGACCTTTTATAACAGGTAGCAGGAAAGTAGAACATTGTATGAAACTGTGGCTGTTTTTGATGAGAATCTGAATCATTGTGATGAGACAGTGGATCACTGTTAAGGGACAGTGTGCCACTATGACAGTGTGATGAGAAAATGGGTTATTTCAATGGGCAGTGAATCATTGTGATAAGGGATAGTGGAGCACTGTTTAAGGACAGTGGACCAATGTGATAAGGGATACAAGTGTGGACCATAATAAAGGAAAGTGGACCATTGTTGTGGAAATTTGGGTATTACATGGGACTGTGGACCACTGTGAAGGAGAAATGAACATTGTAGTGGGCGAGTTGATAAATTTGAAGAGACAATGGAGCATTGAGACAGAAAATTGTACCATTGTGATGGGACTTTAGGCCACTAGATGTAATAGTGTATCATGTGATGAGAGAATATATCAATGTGATAGGATGGTAGACCATTGTCATGGGAGATTGTACTTTTGTGATAGGACAGTGGATAATTGGGAGAGAGAATAGGACAGAGAACCACTATTACGTGACAGTTGAACTTTATGATGGGAGAGTAACAATTGTGAATGCAGAGTGGAACATTGTTATGGGACAGTAGGCCATTGTGAAAGAGAATGACACTGAAACATTATTAAGGGAAAGTAGTGCAATGGGATGATACAGTGCTTCACTGTAATATGGCCATGCATGAATAGGATAGAACAATGGAATATTGCTATAGGTCACTTTGGACCAATTTCATAGGACAGTGGATCAGTGTAATGAGACCAGATATTATTGTGAGGTAACTGTGAATTACTGAGATGGAGCAGTGTGATAATGTAATATGGCAGTAGAAGGTTATTATAGGACAGTAAACATTTGTTTTGGAAGAGAATATTGTGAGAGTGAGTAGGAGAATGGATCACTGTGATGTGACAGAGAAACATTTTCAGGAACATTTGCAAATGTGATGGTATAATGGACATTTTTATGTAGCAGTGGACCAGTGTGATTGAACAGTGTCCCATTGGGATAGAAGTTAGGGCAATGACAAGATAGTTGATCCTTATAATTGAACAATGAGTCATTATAATAGAAAAGTGAATCGTGATGAAGGTGAGATGGATGATTGTGATAGAGTATGGTAGAATGTACCATTCTAATGTGATAGTAGATAAGAGTGATAGAAGTGTGGACCATTGTGATAGGATAATGGACCATTGTGATAGAACAGTGAATCATTGTGAGAAAACAATGAATCATTTTTATGGGGCAATGGAAAATTGTGATGTGTGATGTGACAATGGACAATAATGATGGGACAGTGAGCCATTGTGATTGGATAGTGGACCATTTTGATGTGATTGCACACCTTTGTGATAGGTCTTTTTATCTGTAGGGGTAGGACAGTGGAATGTTTTGATGGATCATTTTGATTGAACAGAGAATTATTGTGATGGTTTCATAGACAAATATGAGACAGTAAATCATTGTGATCCTAAAGTAAATCATTTTTAATGGGACAGTGGGTCTTTTGGTGAGACAATGAATTATTGTGATGGGACAGAGGGGCACTTCAATTGGATAATAAACCATTAAGAGAGAATAGTGAATCATTGTGACAGAATAATAAATCATTTTGATGAGACTATTAAAAATGTGATGTGACCATGGACAAAAGTGATGGGAAAATGGACTGTTGTGATGAGACTTTGAACCATTGTGATGGGACAGTGGAATATTTTGATAGAACTTTGGGACATTGTACTGGGTTAGTGGATTATTATTATTCCACTGTAAAAATTGTAGTGAGACAATGGGCCATTGTGACTACATAATTATCATTGTGATTGGTTTGTAGATCATTGTGATAGGAGAGGAATTTTTTGTGATTGGATATTGAACATTTTTATGGGACAGTAGGCCATTGTAATTAGAATTGAATAATTTTAGTTTGGTAGTGGATAGTTGTGATAAGAAATAAGACTTTTGTGATTATTATGGGACACGGGAGCATTGTCAGATGGAAGAAGACAATTGACCACTATTATGAGACAGGACAACATAGTGATGTGTCAGTGGATCATTGTTTTGGAACAGTGAATCATTGTGATGGGACAGTGGGACCTTGTGATGTGACAGTCATAAACTGTGAAGAGATAGTTGGCCATCATGATTGGACAGTGGATCATTGTGATGAGTCCACGGATCTTTGTGGTGAGATTTTAAACATTCTGATGGAAGAGTAGACCATTTTTATTGGTCTGTAGATCATTGATATGGGACAGTGAACATTGCAATATGACAATAGGACATTTTGAAGGGAAAGTGGAGCACTGTAATGTGACAGTGTATCAGCAAAATGGTAAAGTCAGCCCTTGTTAGAGGGCCTATGAAGCTGTACCACTGTGATGAGACAGTACATTATTTCAATGGGACAATGAACATTGTGATAGCCAAGACGATAGTGTATTGAGATAGTAGAACATGGTTTAAAGACAGTGGGCAATTGTGATAGGGGATAAAAGCTGGGTCTGTAATTAAGTACAGTGGTGCATTGTCATAGAAAATGGATCATTGTTATCAATGGACCATTGTGATATGACAGTGTATTTTTGTGACAGGACTGTAGACAATTGTGAGATGGATCATTATGATGAGACTGTGGACCCTTGTTACTTGACAGAAGATCATTATGAATTGGAGAGTGGAAAATTGTGGCCAAAAAATGTACCACTATGAAGTGAGAGTAGATCATAGTTATAGGGCAGTAGAGCATTGTTATTGGACAGTGGAACATCATAATGGGAAAGTAGATCATTTTGATGAGATAGTAAACTGAATGGAATGTGATAAGAGATAAGACATTAGGTGATTTTTATGCTACATTGCAGAAGTTGAATATGGAATAGAGCAGTGAACAATTGTGATGAGACAGAAGGACATGTGACAGATCATTTTGTTAGACTATGGACCATTGTGATGGGGGATGGGACAATGGTCAATTATTATAGGACAGTGAATTATATATTGATGGAACAGTATATCATTATAAATGAAAATTAAAGTATTGTGACAGGGCAGAGAATCAAATGATAAAGGCTAGGACAGTAGGGCATTGTTATGAGACAGTGGAGCATTATGCGTGGGATAAGACCATGCCCAGTTGTGATGGGAGAGTAGGCCATTGTGATAGGTGACTGACCCATTGTGGTGGAACAATGGAATACAATGACTAAACAGTCAACATGTTCATAAGACTGTAAATCATTGGGATTAAATAGTTAATCATTCTAAGGGGACAGTTGAACACTGTTATGAGAAAGTGGATCATTGTGTTGGGACAGTGGACCATTATGATGGGGATGAAACATTTTTAATAGGACTATGAACCATGTGATGGGAGAATGGACCATGGTGATGAAAGAGTGGATCATTATGTTAGGAAAGTGGACCGATTTGAGAAGGACTAACACAATAGACCACTGAAATGTAACAGTGAAAACTTGTGATGGGAGTATGAATCTTTATTACATGATCATGGACCATTGTGATGACACAGTTGACCATTGCTATAGGAGATAGGCCTTTGTACCATCATGATAAAACAATGGGTTTTTGATATGGGACAGTGCAATATTTCCATGGAAGGTAAATCATCCTGCCTTGTCAGTAGATTATTATGATAGGGGATATGACAATTGACCATTATGACAGGACAGTGTATAATTGTGTGAATCATTGTACGTGGACAATATATAACTGTGATAGAACAGTGAATCAGTGTCATGGGACTGTGAAACATTGTAAGCAGACAACACTAGATGATTGTGATGTGCTAATGAGCCATTAAAAGGGACAGTTAACCATTTTTATGAGGCTGTTCACCATGGAGATACATATTAAAACAGTGGATCATTTTTATAAGGCTGTGTGTTATTGTGATGGAAGAATGAATCATTGTGATGGGACAGTAGACCATTTTAATTTGACTATGGGCCAATTTTATGGAACAGGGGATCCTTGTAATGAAACTGTAGACTACTGTGATTGTACACAAGTCATTCTGGATGAACAGTGGACCGTTGTGATGGCATATTATGACATTGTAATGGGAAATAGGATCATTGTGATAGAAATTGGACCATTGTGATTAGCCAGTGAATAATTGAGATAAAAGAATCAAACACATAAATAATTGTGATTGGACAGTTGTACGCTCAATTTTCTTAACCAATATATTTTATTACAACTTATTAACAGAGCATACATCACTTGTAACCCAACTAATCAAAACAAAAGGAAAAGAAAATTAAAGAACACGATAACAAAACCATAAGGATATCAATTCTGAGGAACGATTTTCCTGGCGTAAACAACAGGATTTTTTCTGCTGGAACCAGGAGTAACCAGAACCCGGAGTCTCAGTAGAAGCTGGAGCCCTGAAGCCTTCCCTCAAGCAATTCTCTCTAGGAACATCTCAAAGTGGAGCAATGAACAACTGAAACTATCCCAAGACTCCAAAAGCCTCATCTCCAGTTCTGGGCTCATTTATATATCTCCTCCCAAAGTCTGTTCATAGGATGTTTTAAGCTGGCAACAATCAAGCTCCCTCACGAGGTGGTTGGGCTTCTAGTGGATTGACCTCACCTGTTCTCTCAGAAGACCATTCCGATCCCACACTTGGGATTATAAAAAACAGGTTTATCTCTCCTTCAGACAGTGGCCTTTCTGACAGAACAGTGGATCTTTTGATGGGACAGAAGATCATTGTGATTGGAGACTGGATCATGGATATGGGATAGGACACCATTATAATGGGATAGTGGACAATTTTGATGGGAAATTGCACCACTGTGAAGCTATTGTCAGCCATTCTTATATGACAGTGAATCATTTTGATGTAACAATGGAACATTATATTGAAAGAATGGACCATTGTAATGTGGCAGCATATCATATTGTAGGACAATGGGTCATTATGATGAGACAGTGGAATGTTTTGTTACATCAGTAGAGCAATTTGAAAGGGAATAGGACAGTGGGCCATTATAATGTAAGAGTAAAAAATTATGATGAAAGGGTGAATCTTTATTATGCTATGTTGGACCATTGTAATGGGATAACTGACTATTGTTATAGAGATAGGACCTTGGATCATTGTGATAAAACAGTGGATATTTGAGATGGAACAGTAAATATTTTTGATGAAAAAGAGAAATATTCTGATTGAAGAGTAAACCATTGTGATGGGGAATAGGATAGTAGACCTGATAGGACAGGGCGTAATAATAATTCTAAATAGACAGTTCATTGTTGTCATGGACAGTGGATCATTTTGATGGGACTGTGGCAATTATTATTTGGGTAAGAACGGTGGACCATTGAAAAGGACAGTAGATCATTGCAATTAGATGTTGTTTCAAGTGAATGGACAGTGGACAATTGTGATCAAAGAGTGGGCCATTGTGCATGGTACAGTAGAGCATTTTGATGGGACTGTGGACCATTGAGATTAGGTAGTGAATCATTGTGGGTGAACAATGAGCCATTGCTAAGGGATAATGAAATGCTTTGATAGGATATATGATCATCATGATTGTAGAGTGGAGAGTTGGGATTGGACAACACATCCTTGTAATAGGAAAGTGGAATATTGTGATGGGACAATGAACTATTTTTCTGCAACAATGAATCCTTGTAATATGAGAGTTAACCATCATCACTAGAGAGTTTGTAATTGTTATGGGACAGTAGATCATTGTGATTTGACAGTGGACCATTGTGATGGAAATGGCACCATCTTGGTGGGACTATGTACCAGTCTAAAGAGATAGTGGATCATTGTGATGGGAAAGTGGGTTGTTTTGATATGACAGTAGATCATTGTGATGCAAGAATTATTATTGTGAAGGGAGAGAATATTAATGTGATGGAAGAGTGGACTATTGTGGTGTGATAGTGATCATGTTGAGAGGGAAAAGGACAAGAGGACAATGGTAATGTGACAGTTGACCACAGTTATAGAGGATAGGACTTTTGACCCTAATGATGAGACAGTGCATTTTTTATATGTAACATTGATATATTATGGTTGTAAAGTAAATTATTATGCCTGGGCAGTGAAACATCATAACATAAAAGAATATTATTGTGATAGAATAGCACACCACTCTTTTAGGGCATAGAATATTAGGCCATTATTATTATCCAACAATGGAACATTGTGATGGGACAGTGTTATTGTACTGTGAATCGTTATGATAAGAGTTTGAATCATTGTGATGATATGAAAGATCATTTTGATGGGACAGTGGATTATTTTGTTGTAAAGTTGTCCTTTGTGATTGTACAGTGAATTACAGTGTTGGAACAGTAGATCATTGTGATGAGACAGTGGGTTATTGTGATGTAAAAGCATACAATTGTGAGGGGAATAGGACAGTTGACTAATGTTAAATGAGATTGTAGCATTTGAGACTCTTTTTTTTAAAGAACAAAGGGTTTATTTAAGTCCATAGTATAAACTCACAGCCCACCATTGGAGAAAAGTCAGGTAGCAGGAACTGGAAGCATCTGTCATAAGATGTCTACACTAAAGAGCAGAGAGTATCATATTAAAGTCTGAATGAACACTACTAAATCCCACTTTCTGTACTTGTGTAGTTCTGATTACACAATTAAGATGCATCTCCCCATGTGCATGGAGCATTATTATGTAACCATGGACCAATTTAGATGGGAGAGTTGACTATTGTTACATGACATCATAATGAGAAAGTGAACCAAGTGACCATGGTGATATGTACTGAACAGTAAACAATTGTGATGGAACAGTGGTTCAGAATTGTAGAACAGTGGGCAATTTCTGGAACATTTGATAATTGTGATGAGACATTGGCCTTTGTGATAGAAATAACACTAGTATGATGGGACCATGGGCCATTATAAAGAGACAGTGGGTAATTGTGATATGACAATAGGCCATTTTGATCAGAGAGTGGACCATTGTGATATAAGAGTATGTCATGGCAAGAAGAGAGAGTACCAATGTGATGAGTCAAGAAGAGAGAGTACCAGTGTGATGAGTCAAGAAGAGAGAGTACCAGTGTGATGAGTCAAGAAGAGAGAGTACCAGTGTGATGAGTCAGTGGAGCATTTTGACCACTGTGATATGACACTAGAACATTGAGAAGGAACAGTGACTCTTTGTTATTTTACCTTGGAGCATTGTAATGAAACAATTGATTATTTTTATGTGGCAAAGAACTTTGGACCATTGATGGGAGAGTGTATCTTAGACATGTAACAGTGAGTGGGATATTGTGATTGGAAAGTGAATCATTGTGACTGGGCAGTGGAACATTGTCATAAAAGATAAAAGAACGGATCATTATCATGACATACTGAATCGTTATTATATAAAAGCAGACCATTGAGATGTGACAGTTAACTTTTTTAAAAGGCACCCAATATTGGGTGACTATTTTTGGATAATGGAGCATTGCTATGGGACAGAGAACCTTTGTGATATTACTATCGGAAACTGATGAGACACTGGATTATTTTGTCTGGGCCATTGTGATTGGACAGTGAGTCATCATGATGGCAGAGTGGACCATTGTGATGAGAGATAAATCATTATGATGGAACATTGTGATATGACAGTGATCCACTCTGTTAAGACAGTAGAATATTTTGATGGGACAATGATTCTGGACCACTTTCATGGGATAGTTGAAAACTGTTGCACAAGATAGGGTATTGGACTATTGTGAGGAAATATAGGATCATTGAGAAAGACTATGAAACATTGTGACAAGAAAGCAGATTTTTATAATGAAAAAAGTGACTGTGGTGCTTTGTATAAGACAATGGACAATTGACAATTCTGATGAGACAGTAGTTCAATGTAATGGGACAGTGGAGCATTGTGAAGTGACAGTAAACCATAAGGATGAGACTATGAATTATGGTAGGATAATGAATTATTGTGATGGTAGAGTGGGTCACTGTCATGCAAAGTGAATCATTTTTATGGGTATATGAGCCATTCTGATAGGACACTGGACTATTGTGAGTGAATATTGCATCATTATGATGAAATAGGAGAACATTGTGTTGCAACAGTGGACCTTTGTGTTAGGAAAGTGGGTCATTGTTTAGGACAGTGGGATTGTTGAATAAAGGAGAGAACGGTTGTTATTGCCCAGTAAGAATTGTGACGGAACTATGGCCCATTGTTTTGAGGCAATGGATCATTATTATGGAAAGGTGGACCAATATGATACAACAGTAGATAAGTGTAATGGACAATTTTTATGGGGCATAAGATAAAGGAACATTGTGAAGGGATAATGGATATAGAAAATACTGTGACCTATTGTGATGGAATTGTCATATAGGAATGGTAGAATATTGAGATAGGAGATAGAACACTGAATTTTAATTATTGCACCTTGGAGGATTGATAATGCGCGGGAACTTTGTGATGATAGAGTTATTCATTAGGATGAGAACTCAACCATTGTATAGGAAATAGTATAGGAACCATTATTATGGTAAGGTAGACTATTATGATGGGATGGTGTATCAACTTATAAGACAATAAATAATTGCAAGGTATAGTGAACACTTTTATGGGACAGTGGGATATTATGATGAGAGAGTGGGTCATTGTGGTTAACAGTGGACAACTGTGATGAGGTAGTGGAAGATGGTGATGCAACAGTGGATAACTATGATAAAAGAGTGGACCACTGTGATGAAGGAGTAGGCCATTGTGATTGGATAGTGGATGATTATGTACCATTGTGATAAGACACTGAATTAACATGAAGGAACAGTTGACAATTGTGTTGAGATAGTTGGTCATTGTGATGGAAGAATCATTGTTATTAGAGAATTGACCATTGTGATTAGAGAAAAAAAACAAACAATGTGATGGAATACTGGAACACCATGATGCAAGAGTTAATCTTTCTGTTGGGAAAATGGATCATTGTTTTTCCACAGTAAATGATTAGGAAGAAATGGAATGATTGTTTTGGACAGCGGACTATCATAACAAGAGTGTAGCTCTTTGTTTTGAGACAGTAGTTACAGTAGGAGTCATTGTAAAGAAAAGTGGAGCATTGTGATGAGAGAGAGAATTATTAAAAGAGTGAATAGGACAATAGAACACAGTTAAGTGAGAACAGAACATTGTGATGGTACAGTAAATTATTAACTGTCTGTTTACCATTGTGATTCGACAATGCATAATTGTGACTGGGGATAAAGCAATAGTCAATTATTATGGAAAATGGAGCACTGTGTAATTGCTTCAATGAAACAATGGACGAGGAAGAAAAAGAAGACGACATTGGGTCTTTATCATGAGACAGTGAACATTATGATGCAACAATGTACCATGGTAATTGAACAGTGAGTTATTGTGTTTACATATTGCACCAATGTGGTGGGATAGTTGACAATTGTGGTGAAATAGTGAAGCATTGTAATGGGATATATAACATTTATATCTAACTATAACTATCATAGCTATTATGAGACAGGAGAGCATTGTGATTGGACATTGAGTCATTATGACAGAATGGTGGAACATTCTCATTCTGAGAAGGAACAGTACAGACAGCCACTATGATGAGACAGAAAAAAGGAGAGGATAGTAAATCATGATTATGGGACAGTGGAACATTTGAAATGGGCAGTAAGTAGATTCTGTCCATTGTTATTGGACAATGAATATTTTGAGGGGAGTGTGGGCCAGTGTTTTTGTGCAAAGTATCTTTGTGATTACAAGGTGGACTTTATGATGAGACAATGAAAAACTATGATGATACAGTGACATCATTTTTTATAATGATGATTGAAGTATTGAAGAGATTAAAACATTGTGAAGAGACAACAAAATTATATTGGGACAGTGAAATATTGTAATAGGGTATAGAACATCAGATAATACTTGTTGGATCTTGAAGTGCTATGATAATAGAGTGGGTCTTTGTGATGAGAAAGTGAATTATTTGGATTAAATTAGACATTTTGATGGGACAGTGAACATTGTTATGGGATGATGGGTAACAGACCAGAGTGAAGAGACAAGAAAACCACAGTAATGGGAGAGTTGATAATTATGATGAGATAGTTGACTATTGTAATGGGAGGGTGGGTGCATCATTGCTGTTAGAGTATGGACCATTGTGATAGGACAGTGAGTCCTCCTGAAGGAAGAGTTGACTAATATCTTGGTACAATGGGTCGTTATGATGAGAAAGAAGGTCATTTAATAGAGTAGAGTGATTAGATAAAAATCAATGTGTTAGAAGAGTGGACCATTATGATGTAACAGTGAATGATTGTGATTGGACTGTGAATCATTGTGAAGAAACGGTGGACCATTGTGATGGGACAGTGGACTATCATGATCGGATACTGAACAATTGTTATATGACACTGAATCATTGTCAAGGAACAGTATATCATTGTAATGGAACAATGGGCCATTGTTATGTGACAATAAATTATGATGGGACAGTAAGCCCTGGTAATGAGACAGTGCACAATTTTGAATATTATGGGACTGTGGGCCATGGTGATAGAACAATGTATCATTGTGTAGAAACAATTGATCATTGTTTTTGGATGGTGGGCCATTGCTATAAGAGAGAGGGTCATTGTAGTAGGAGGGTGGACTATTGTGAATACATAGTGAATTGACATGACAGAACAATGAACCATTGTGACAGGAGAATTGATCTTTTGGTTGAGACAGTGGACCCATGTTATTGAACAGTTAATTATTTTGAAGGACCAGTGGACAATAGAAACCTACAAGAAGAACATCGTGATGGGTCGATTGGGGCCCAGGGTGGTCTGCTCAAACTATTGCACTAACCAAAGACAATACAAGTAGTAAACATCAAATCCCTACTCTGATCTACGCAATGGACAGGACATTCTCCACAGTTATGATGAGAGTGGGGACTGAATCTGACATGAACTCTGGTGCCCCATATTTGACCACCTCCCCTTGGTGGGGAGGCCTGATGGCACTCAAAGAAAGAATAAACAGGCTACCAAGATGAGACTTGATAGCCTATGACCATATAGTGGGGCAGGAGCACCCCCTCAGTTGGTCTTAGACCTAGGGGAGGTGAATACTGTGAAAGCGGGAGGGAGGGAGGAATGGGAGGATACAAGTGATGGGATAACAATTTAGTTGTAATCTGAATAAATTAATTAAATAAAAAAGTTGCAAATATATTTTAAAAAGAAAAGAGAATGAAGAATCATGAGAGTGAATAAAACAATTAACCACAGTTAAGAGACAGTGAGTCATTGTTACAGGGACCTGTGCACCATTGTGATTGGATAATGAAAAGGAAAATGGTCAGTTATTATGGGACAGTGGATCATTGTAATGGAAACCCAGTTATTGTGCTGGGAAAGAGAATCATTGTGATAAGGCAGTGAACCATGCAATAAATAGGACAGTGGGCCTTTGTTAAGAGATCATGGACAATTGTGATAGGGATAAGACAGTGAACCATTGTGATGGATTTGTGGGGTCCATGTGATGCGACAGTGTTCTACTGAAATTTCACAGTGAAATATGTTGATAGGACAGTAAATCACTAAATCATTGTGTTTGGTCAGTTGACCAATGTGATAGAGTGGATCATTGTTTTTGGGACTATGGACAACGAATCAGTTTTGAAAGAACAGTGGACCATTGTGATGGGAGAGTGGATCAATATTGTGGGACTGTGGACTATTTTGGTGGAACAGTGAATTAATTTGAGAGAGAATTGGACAGTAGACCACTGCAATGTTATAGTAGAGAATTGTAATGTTAGCATATACTATTGTGATGTTATAGTTGGTGATTTTTATAGGAGATAGGACATTAGAACATTCTAATGAACAGTGGATCTTTGAGGTATTAACAGTGCAACATTATGATGGGAAAAATAATCATTCTGATAGTCAATGGTTGCTTGTAAAATAGGGAACAGAAAAGTTGTCAGTTGTGATGGTACAATGGATCATTTTAGTTGGACAGTGTATCCTTGGGATAGGTCAGTGAATTATTGTGATGAGACATGGGAATGTAGTGATGGGACGATGAATAATTGTTGTGGGACAGTGGAACATTTGGGTGGTGCACTGGACCATTATTGAATAGTGAACATTGTGATGGGGGGCTATGAGCCATTGTTTTAAGACAGTGGTTTATTGTGATGAGAAGGTAGACCCTAGTGATGGGACAGTGGACAAGTACAGTGGTACAATGGAACATTTTTAGTGGGAGTGGAAATACTGGAGCACTATGAAAGGACAGTGAAATATTATGATGGGGCAGTTATATATGGTGATAGGATAGTGGAAAGTTTTGTTGTGACAGTGAATTGTTGTGATGAGGATAGAACATTGGACCATTGTTAGTAGACTTTGGAGCACTGTGATGGTACAGTTGACCTTTATTATGAGACACTGGAGCATTGTGTTGAGACAGTGAGTCTTTTTATGAGAGAGTGAATCATTGTGATTGGACATTGAATTATTGTGTTGTGACAGTGAACCACTCTTATGGGGACTGTGAAACATTTTGATGAGAATGTGAATGATGAAATAGTGGACCATTGTGTCATTGTGGTCATACAGTGGACTATTTTGATAGGAGAGTGGATCATATTGATGGCAGTGTATATCATTGTGATGGGACAGCAAATCACTGTGATGACACAGTGGACTATTACACTGTGAGTGACAGCCATTGCAGAGGTTATAACACAGTTGACCACTGTGGTATGACAGTGGAATATTGTAATAATTGCTATTGGACAATTGTTTTGATGGGAAAGTAGACCATTGTTATTGGATAGCATACGATTTCATAAGAGATGGGAACTGGAACATTATAATTGGAGAGTAGACTATCGTGTTGTGAACCATGGTGATGAGATAATGAAAAAACATAAGATATATGTGATGTGACAGTGAATTATGTCTATGTGTCAATTGATAGTTGTGGTAGGACAGTTCAGTATTTTATGCAGTAGTGGACCACTGTGATAATCAAAATAAATATTGTGATGATACATTGGGGCACATTGAAGGAATCATGTTGCATTCTGATGGTGTTGTCAAATACTCCAAGAGTAGATATGTTTGTGATGATACTGGATGTCATTGTAATATAATATTTGATTGTTGTGATAAGACAGATAATTTGTCATTGTAATGTGATTTTGTAAGACTATGTTTAGATAGAGAGAATCACCCTGAGACAGTGTAACATCTTATTGGGGCAATAAACCACCATAATGGAAGATGGTACTGTAAAGCATTGTAATGGAATTGTGACCAGTTATGATGGAACAGTAGACCATTTGGTTGAATATGGGGCCACTATGATCGTAAAGTGAATCATTGTGATGGAACAGTGGGCCACTGTTACTAAAGAATGGATCATTGTTATGTGAGATGCAACCACTAAGATTTTTGAAGTTGCCTAGTGTGATTGGACAATGTAATATTGTCATAGAACACTAAAACACTGAGTGAAACAGTGAATTGTTGTGATGGTATATGGACCTTTCTGATAAAATAGTGGGTCACTGGGATTAGATTCTCATTCACTGTGATAGGATAGGATATTGTGGATATGATTATTATAATCATCACAGTTGACCCATGTGATGGAGGGATGGGCTATTGTGACTGATTACACCATTACTGTTTTGGGATAATAGACTACTGTGATGGACTAGTGAGCCATTGTGATAGAAAAATATGCTTTCATGATGGGATAATGGACATCTGGGATATAGTGCATTATTTAATGGAGTAGCAGATCATTGTAAAGGAATGATGGACAGGAAAACATTGTGATGGAACAGTGAACTATTGCTATGGGGCAGAAGAATAATCTGATGGAATAGAGTGTTGTTGTGATAGGACAAAAGCATATTGTAATTAATGAGTAGATTGTTTTAACAAGAGATACAAGAATTGTGACTGTACAGTGGAGCACTGTAATGGGAGAGACCACCACTGTAATAGGAGAGTACATACTTGTGATAAGACAGTTGGTCATTGTAGTGACAGTGGACCATTCTGATAGGATAGTGAAACACTCTGATGGAATAGTGAGCTGTTATGCTGAGCAGCAGGTACATTGTGATCATAGACTACGTCATTTTGATGGGAGATACAACACCATGATCATATAGTGGAACATTGCGATGGTGCTGTAAAGCATTGAAAGGAATGAGATAATCATTGCAATGGCTCTCTAGATTATTGTGATATAATAGAGGAGCATTGTAACATGTAAAGAGAGACCAATGTGATAGAGTGGGGAACTGTAAGTGATACTGTATCATTGTGATGGCCCAGTGGAAATATTATGGAGACAGCGAACTGTTCTGGTGGATCAGAAAAACAATGTGAGAGAACCAAAGAACAAGGTGATGGCATATTGGGCCATTGTTAAGTGACAGTAGAGAACTGGTATATGGTGGTTTATTATTTAATGAAATAATGAATATGTTGATTTTTTTATAATATGAACATTGAAGGTCTTCCCCTTTTCAGGGTCTGTTTCAATTTCTCTCATGAGTGTGTTAGTTTTTATTATAGAAGTAATTTATTTTGGTTAAGCTCAATTTATTTTTTTCAGCAACTGTGATGGGGAATAATTGTTTGATTTTTAAAAGTTTTTTTATTAATTTATTCTTGTTACATCTCAGTGTTTATCCCATCCCTTGTATCCTCCCATTCTTCCCTCCCTCCCATTTTCCCATTATTCCCCTCCCCTATGACTGTGATTGAGGGGGATTACCTCCCCCTGTATATGCTCATAGGGTATCAAGTCTCTTCTTGGTAACCTGCTGTCCTTCCTTTGAGTGCCACCAGGTCTCCTCCTCCAGGGAACATGGTCAAATGTGAGGCACCAGAGTACGTGAGAAAGTCATATCCCACTCTCCACTCAACTGTGGAGAATGTTTTTTATTGATATATTTGAATACTCCTGGCTTTTGAATTTTGATTTTGTGTTCTGCCACTTTGCTGAATGTTAGCTAATGAATATTAGCTCCAAAAGTTTTCTAGTAAAGTCTTCAGATACTTTTATGTAGAGATTTGTACTTTTTACAGTTTTTAAAATCTTAACATTTTCCTTTTCTATTTGAAATTATTTATTTATTTATTTATTTATTTATTTATTTAGTTGCATTGCTCTATAACAATGAGTACTTGCTTGAATAAGAATGGTAAATATTGTCACTTTTATTTTATTTGTTCCTGATTTCAGTGGAAAAGCTTGGAGCATTAAAACATTTAGTAAAATGCTGGCTACATGTTAAAGTATCTTTTATTTGCCTAATTTAATTGTCTTGGAGGCTTAGTGCCTGTGTCTGCTAACCTAGGCCTAGTCCTCTGTATAATCTAATATAGGCCTAGAAGACTTTCAGCCTCTGAGACTTACTGATGAATAGGCTCCCCCTTTCTTGCTCTTTCTGAACTCTTCCTAGCAGGTTCAATTCTGCTGTTCTGGCTCAAACTCCTCTCTATGCTGCCTGGCCCCCCTTTCAGAGGTCAAGGGGAGGGAATAGGGTGGAAGAGGGAGGGAGGGAACAGTAAGATACAATTGAGGGGATAACAAGCAGGATGTAATATGAAGGAATTATAATAAATTTCATTATATATATATATATGTATGTATGTATGTATGTATGTATGTATGTATGTATGTATATAAAGCTAGAAAAAAAACCTGGCTTCTCCAGCTTTTGACTCATTTACTCTGCTTGGCCTCAAACTAACTCTAGTAATCTCTTCTAATATTCAGGCTCCTTCTCATTCTCTGGTTCATTCTGTCTTTCTCTGTGTCTAGCGTGTAAACTCTCCTGGTAAAACCTCTGAACAGCATGAACTGAACTGCTACTAACTCAACCCCACTGCATTGCATCTCAGCTCACTGACTCAATGAAGCTGCCTGAACAGCACTGATTTGCATGTTCCTGGCTGCTGGGTCTTGGGATTAAAGGCACCTTAGGTCCATGACTGGACCTAAGCTTTTCTTTTTTCTACACTTTAATTTTTTCTTTAATTATTCACTTTACATCTCAATTGTAGTCCCCTCCATCCTCTCCTCACAGTTTCTTTCCTCCATTCCTCCATCATCTCCCTTTCCTCCTTCCCTTTCTCCTCAGAAAAGGGAAGACCCCTCAAAACCCACTCAAGCAATTTGAGTCTCATCAGGACTGTGAAATCCTTTGTCACAGTGTCCTGGCAAAGCAGCCACACCGGGATAAAGTGATCTACAGGCATACAACTAAGACCATGTCAGAGACAGACCCGATACCCTTTCTGGGGAACCCACATGGAGGTAAAGCTGCCCATTGGATATATATGTGTAGAAGATCTAGGTCTGGTCCTTGGTTGGGGCTTCAGTCTCCACAAGCCTCTCTGGGTCCAGGTTAGTTGGGAATGTTAGTCTTCTTGTGGATCTCCTGTCCCCTCTGGGTCATTCAATCTACCCTATCCTTGTTCATCCACAAGGCTTCCTACACTCCATCCAATGTTTGCCTGTGAGTCTCGGTTTCTGTTTTGATCCATTGCTGGGCAGATGCTCTCAGAAGCCAGCCATGATAGACTCCCTTTAAGCCTAAGACTTGCAATAGGGTGGACTCTTGGGAGGATATGAGGGTGACTCTACCTGGAACACTTGGTGGCACAGGTCATGGAGATTAGAGAGGCCACCCTCCAACCAGACAGGACTCCTGGTGGAGAGAGGGGAACACCAACCCACCCACAAAAACTTGCATCCAGAATTTACCCTGCCTTCAGGATATGCAGGGAGTAAGCTAGAGTAGAGATCAAGGGAATATGCAACCAATGCCTGGCCCAACCTGAGACTCACCCCATGGGAGAAAACCCACCCCTGAGACATTTGATGATGCTGTACTGTGTTTGCAGACAGGAGCATAAGCTTTTCTTTACCTGAAAATTGCTCTATACCAGAATGGCCTTGAACTCGGAGATTGTCTTGCCTCTGTCTTGTAGAATTAATGGGTTGTCTTAATTCCATCTGGATCACACAGACCTAGAAAGAAGGTCTTTGGATGTCATCTTTTGCAAGAGCAGCCATGTTCTGAAAGAAGCAAAATTGATCATGGTGAAAGATCTTTTTTTTATGTCTCTGTATTTATTTGCAAGCATTTTATTGAGGATTTCTGCATCTATATTGATCAGAAACATTGGCCTACAATTTCCTTTTTTCATTGACTCTTTATCTGGTGTTAGGCAATGTAAAATGAATTTGGTAGTGTTTTTTCATTTCTTATTGTTTGGAACAGTTTGAAGAGCACTGGTGTTAGCTCTTTGGAGTTCTGATAAAGTATACAACTTATTTGAACTCTTTTACTTAGATGCTTTTACAATTATTTCAATTTCACTGCTTGATATAAAATAGCATAAATATTTATTTTTCTTGCTTTACTTTCAGTAGATTATATATATTTAGAAATTCCTCATTTTACTTTAGATTTTCTGATATAGTAATATATAAGTTTTTAATGTTTATCATTATAATTTTCTGAATTGCATTAGTCTCTGGTCATACAGCACCCATTTTATTTCTAATTTTATTGATTTTGGTAACTTCATATTAATTAATTTAGCTAAAAGCATATTAATCTTGTATATACTTTCAAGTAACAAACTTTGTTTCATTGGTTCTTCACATTTTTCACTTCTATTTTTCTAATTACTGCCCTCATCATATATTTCTTTTCAGATACTGATTGAGGGATTGATTTGTTTTTCTACTTTCTCAGATTATCACTAAGCTATTTTTTGTTTAGATTTCTCTGGTTTCTTAATGTAGGAACTTAAAGATATGATCTTCCATCTCAGGATCTTTTCCATTGTATCTCATAGGCTTTCGTATGTTGTATTATCATTATCATTCAATTCCAGGATTTTTAAAAATGTCTTCAATAAACCACTCATTACTTAATAATGTGTTTCATCATCTCAATGAATTTGTATTTATTATGTAGTTGCTCTTATTTTTTATGGTTTTATTCCATTGTGTTTGGATACACTACAAATAATTATTTCAGATTTTCTACATTTTCAAAAAATGTATTCTAATGCACCATCTATTTTAGAGCAAATAGGCTGTTGTGAAGAATAATATGCTGTGAAGATTGTATGTCCCACAATTTTTGGGTGGAATGTTGAGTAGATGTTTTTGAAGTCCATTTGCTATACACTTAAGCTGCTTCTCTACTGATATTTTAACTGAGATGACCACACATTGGTCACAGTGAGAAAGTGTCATGGAATATCCTACTTAGAATTTGTATTGCTGTGATAAAATACCATGAACAAAAGCAACTTACGAAGAAACGTGTTTATTTCAGGTCATTTTCCTTTATGAAGAGAAGACAGAGAAGGAGATCAAAGCAGGAACCTTGAGCCATGGCATGTAACAGAGGCCATGGCTTGCTCCTCATGGCTTTCTCAGCCTGATTCTTATAGCATCTAAGGCCACACCTCCCCAAGGTCATACCATCCACAATGAGCTGCGCTCATGCGCATGAATCAGGAACCAAGAAAATGTACACAGACTTGTATACAGGCCAAACCTATTCAGACATTTACTAAATTCACATAATCTCTTCTAGCATGCTGACATAGAATAGCCAGCACATCTATTACTAGTGTATTCATGCTAGTAGTATGTTCTTCATGAACTTGAATTCACTTGTGTTTAGTGTATGTATATTTAGAATTGTAAGGTCTTCCTGACATTTCAGAGCATACTGGTCTTTCAGTGGATCTCAGATCAGTTTCCAGCACCTTCATAGTTAACTTACCACTGCCTGTAACCCTAGCTCCAGGAAATCTGTTACTTTTGGCCTCCATGAGCACATTGGTCATTTGTACACACACACACACACACACACACACACACACACACACACACACACACACACCCCTATACATACATACATACATACTAAAACTAAAGTAACATGCATTTTGAAACTGTTAAATGTATAATTTTTGAGACAGGGTTTCTCTGTGTAGCCTTGACTGTCCTGGACTCACTTTGTAGACCAGGCTGACCTCGAACTCACAGTGATTCACCTGCCTCTGCCTCCCAGAGTGCTGGGATTAAAGGTGTGCGCCCCCACACCCAGTCCAAAAGAATATTATTAACTAGAGTCCCAATAGGATGTCCTCCCCTCTGTCCCAGTTTCCTGGTAAGTGAAGGCTTTCGTGGGACATGCCTCTTGGGCTAGTATGCAGATATAAGTGAGTATATACCATTTAAGTCTTTCTGCTTCTGGGTTAACTCACTCATTATGATCATTTCTAGCTCAATCCATTTATCCACAAATTTCGGGAATTCCTTGTTTTTAATAGCTGAGTAGTATTCCATAGTGTATATGTACCACAGTTTCTTTATCCATTCTTCTATTGAGGGAATAAGGGGAAAATGGGAGGGAGGGAAGAATGGAAGGACACAAGGGATGGGATAACATCTTGAGATGTAACAAGAATAAATTAATAATAAAAAATTTTTAAAAAGATTTCTATTAAAAACAGAATATTATTAACTAATTTTTTTAAACTTTCATTTTGTTTTTGAAAAAGTGTAAGTGCACTCTGCTAAGGTTTTTATTTCTTTTGCCTCATCAATTCTATTTTCTGAGTTGAAAATAAAAATTCTCAATTAACTATGATTTTTAAAACATCTTAATATTTCATGTTATTTATTTTATTTTATGCATATGAAAAATTTGTTTCTATGTGTGTATGTGTACTATATATGTTTCTGGTGCCCATAGTCATCAGATAAATGTGCTGGAAGCCTTGGAACTGGAGCTACAGATGGGTTAAATCATCATGTGGTATTGAGACTCTGGAACTAGGTCCTCTGTAAGAGCAGCAGATGCTTTTAACCACTAGCCATCTCACCAGGCTACATATTAAACATTCCTTAAGATTTTCCTCTTGACCAGTAACAAGTGTTGATATGATGTTTCTCTGGACTCATTTCTCATATTTACATGCCACGGAGGCCTGAATGCTTTGTTTATGTCACAAATTTAAAAATTGAGCATGTCTTCAGAAAGATCCAGAGCCTAAAAGGTGAACAAAAACTGGCTGGTAAGCAAGACCAGGGATGACAGCCCAGTTCCTTGCCTTCAAAGCCTCTCCCTGCATAGAATGCATCATGCGTATCAGCACTAGTGCCAACACTTCTGTATTTTGGTGTTGCAGAAACTAAAACCAGAGCTCTCTTTTCCTCTTCTGTCACTTAGTTGTGTGCTTGCAGACCTGAAATGGCACAGAGAATGTTGTAAAATTAATTTATCCAGAGTTTCTGAAATTCAAGACTCGATGAATTATGCTGAAACTTTCTAAGTCTTTAATTTACCACCAGAAACCTGTTGTGATGAACTATGCATGCTGTTAATTTGACCAAACCAGGTATCCCCTGAAAAAGCACAGTTAGCCATTCAGAGAGCATCTACTCCACATCACTGTAGAACTGGAAATCAATAAGGAATGAGTATTTAAAAATTAAGCTGATGTGTTGCAGTTAAAAAAATGAATTATAATACTGCATCTATGATACACTGTAGTGGTAACTTCTGCAAACTGATCCCTACTTCTGATTATTATATAGTAGATGTCTCTAGCATGTAATTCTGAGACTAACCATGTTTATGGATTCTGATCTAGAAGATAAGAAAGAAAGAAAGAAAGAAAGAAAGATAAGAAAGAGAAAAGAAACAAAGAAAGAATCTGTCCTCCCAAGTAACTCAAAACTTAGTGGCACATGAATTTGTAAGTACTATGGTAATAAACTGTTTAAAGCACAAGATGAAATGGAAGCAATAATAAGCTACATGTGATCAACAGTAATAAATATTTAGAGTTTGTTATAATGCAGACATTATAATAAATACTTCTAACCTCTATAACATGACTTAATTTCATTATGATGTAGTGATGATAGTTTGGATCCTCAATGTTACAAAAAAAAAAAAAAAAAGGATCTGAAATTTTGTACTAGTCACCATTTTGTTGCAATGAACAAACTACTACCAAAGAGAAACAAATTCAGAGAAAATAAATGCTTTCTGTTTCTGGGTTTGCTATGTCATGGTGGTGTAGGCATGATAAAGCAATTCAGTGTATAGCTTCAGGAGTGTGTGTTGGAGACTGTTCACATCCCCTAATGATCTAATTCTACCAGATATTCTTTATGTCCTTAAGTCTTCATAGTGTCCCCCAAACAAACCCACCAACTGAGGAGATTAAGCTTTCAAACTTGAACCTGTGGTGGACATTTCAATTTCAAACCATAAAAAACCAGCAGGCACATAGGTTCTCTTCTCTTGGTCTTTCTGACTGCATTTGTCTCTACCTCCCTCCATACACACACCAGAAAATACCGGAGCTGGAATTTGCATTTAGGTTTGTTGGAATCAACTCATGGACTTGATCTATTTCTTAGATACAGTGCTTTGAAGGAGCACTCATAACTAGGGCAGCCAAGACAGAGAAAGGAAGATAGAAAGGACCCTCAGTATCATGAAAAGGAAGCTGCTTGCCAGTCAAGGTCACTAGATAAGGTAGAATGATAGAGTGGTTTTAGCAAAGGATAGTATTCACATTGTAATTTGTTCACTTTGTTAACAGTCCCATCAAAAGAAGATGTGCTCAAACGTTTGCTTGAACTGGATGCTGATATGACCCAGACTGTATGTTCACATCACACATAATCCACTAGTGCTAAACAAACACTGGGAAATTGAAGTTGTTCGTCAGGAGCAAACTCTCATCGATGAAACAAATTAGCCTTTAGAACTAGTATTATGGAAAAGGGCCTGGCTCTATAAAATATTCTCCCAATTAACCTTAAGGCCATGGGCACTCAGAGCTCTTTTGTAGTCTTTAATTACATTGGCTTTGGTCATGATGTAGACTCTTCAGTGTTTCAACATCAAAACATACATGTACATACACCCAGGCACACATACATGAAGTAAAATGAAATTTAAAATCTTATCCCTGGCAAGGAAGAACAATTATGAAATACTTCTTTTCACTTAACATATATTTTTCTTTGGAAATATAAAGTCTTACCTAATTTAGTACTAAGCTAACATAATTCAAATTAGCATGTGGGATGAAAGTGCCTTAGAATAACAGCATACTTGAAACCTGTCTACAATTTGGAGTTGTGACCAAGCCTTTGTAGAACTCCACAGGCACTCAAGGCATTTGTTGCTCTTTTAGGGGCACTTTGCACCAAATTTCGCAGTTCAAAGAAAAGCTGTTACTATCTGCTTAATACCTTAATTATTTGTGCCACTTTATCTTGCTTGTCGCTGATACCTGCTTTCTAAATCCTGTTTGCCTGGCTTCCCTATCGGAAGCGTAAGTGGTCATTAACTTTTCAGAGCTGTCTACCTCAGCCTGCCACTGGTGATAATATCCCAAATGACTTGGGCCTTGGCCAATTTCCTGTTTTATTTCTACATACACAGGTGTGTAAAGAAATCAGATAATAGTATGCCATCACTCACGCTTAATCCCCCGCATGGTACCTGTTCCATAAAGCTTTTCTGTCAGGCTTCAGGGGTTAATCCCCAATTTCCATTAAATAACATTAATAAACACCACACCACAAACTCGGAATTTCATAAGGGAACCCACAGCACCTTTTTGAAAAGTTTTTCTCTATTTATTCACCCTTTCTCTTTGATTTAAGGTGGAATTTAAGATGGAGGCTAAATACTTACGCTTTTAGAGTCTGATGTGTATCTATAAGTAACAAGCAGTAAAGGGTAAAGAGAAAGAAAATCAAGGAGCCGCTGATTCTGGTTGTCTCTGGGTCACAATTTTGGAATAAGGCAGAGGTCTTTGAGATGCAAAATACTGAAGTAGCTGGCAACAGTGGAACACATTCCAATTCCAACATCCAAAACATAGAGGAAGAAGGATGACAACAACTTCCAGGCCAACCTGGAATACAGAGCTCTCGGCTAGCCAGAGCTACAGAATGAGACGCCATCTCAAAATACATGTTAGTATATAAATGTAAAATATTGAATATTGTTGAATAGCCTTTGAAATGGAAATTAGTGACCCACCTCTGTGCTGTGGGATGTGGTTACAGGCAGGGATGTGTGGTTACAGAAGCCCTGATCAGCTAGAAGCTACAGCTTTACATTTGATTTTATTTTCGCTTAATGGAAATTGGAGCCATCATACGTGACTAAAGGTGTCTATGTTGAGGCAGTACGGTGACTAAGGAAAAGCATCCATCTCAGTGGCATGTAGTCTGAGAAGCAACATGGCATGATGGAAAACCATTCTTTTCTGTGGCTATGTCTAAAATCCAAGGCTTTCAGATTTTAAATTACTTACTTACTTAATTAATTTTACATTCCTATGTACCCCCATCCATAATATCCTGACAGTCCCACCATCATCATCTAAGCTCCTTCTCCTACTCCTCAACAAAGAGGAGACTCCCCCCTCCACCAACCCACCCCAGCACATCAAGTCACATCAGGACTAAGTGTAACCTCTTCCCCTACGGCCTGGTGAGGCAGCCCCGTCAAGAGGAAGTGATAAGAAAGCAGAAAACAGAGTCTAGAGATAGCCCCTCCTCCCTTAACTAGGGAACCCACATGAAGACTAAGCTGCCCATCATCTCCATCTGTGTAGGGAAAATAAGGCTAGTCCACGCGTGATTGTTTGTTGGTGCTTCAGTCTTTGCAAGCCCGTCTGCGCCCTGGTTAATTGGCTCTATTGGTCAAGACAGGAGTCTAGCATAGCTGTCTTCTGAGAGGCTCCAACCAGCAGCAGATCAAAACAGATGCTGAGACTCACAGCCAAACATCAGACAAAATGTAGGGAGTCTTGTGGAAAAGTCGGGGGAAGGATAAAAGGATCTGAAGGGGACAGGAGCCTCATAAGAACCCAAGGCTTTTTACATGGTGCATAAATCCTGGAACCTCAGAAAAAGTCTAGGTGAAAGAATTTCTTCTGTATGACACTGTTAACATGGGTGGAACTGTTTGGGGTTGTTGATGGTAGTGGTAGTTTATTTTTGTTTTTGTTTTTTGAGGTTCAGCATATTTTAACACTTAGAATTTATTTTATACATTATTTTATATATGAATACATGTATATATGCATATGTACATATATACATACATACATACATATATTCATATGCATGCATACATAATAAGGGAGATGACTTAGATTAAATGTCAACTTCAGTACTTGAGATAATGAACTGAAATACATGGATACCCTCTAGCTCTCCCCATTTTGGGCAAAATTTCAGCTTGTATATGTATATGTATAGGTATAGGTATATGGCTATGTACATACATATATATATAATAAAGCAGCTTTCTACCAGGTCTTGGCAGTTCACTCTTCTTTTCAAAGGTGAAGTTGGCATCATGACTTGAGTCCATATTCCCCAGAATAGCAGTGGAGACATTGCTGAATGCACTCAAGGAGGATGCTTATTAAGATATAAAGACAAGTACATTTTAGGAAAGGGGAGGGATTTCCCTCACAAATGTAAATATTTTAGTGGTACCAGATATTCCTTTTCTTTGTTAAACTCATCATGTTCTCTGCATTGTGCTCATCTCACATCAACTAACACTCCATGTACATAGCTAGATATTCTTGTCTGCTTATTTTTCCCTATCAAGTCATGTCAGATATGTGGAATGGCCACAGTGGTGCTCACAATACTCAGTGGCATCTGGCAGAGATGAGTTTCCATCTGAACTTTGTATAAGCTCAAGATGTATAAAAGGAACATTTCCTTTCTCTTCTTTGAACTTATCTTGTCTCTTTTTTAAATGCCACTGAGATCAAGTGACAGTATGCACATACACAACTTGACACAATATCTGGCATCCACAGAGTGCTTGTGGGGTACAATGACAAGAATGCTGGTGGCTAAGGTAGACTTGGGGAATAACAAAGAAGAAATGTTGGCAGTGTCACGTCAGGGACAAAAGCTGATATTTGAAAATCAACCTGCGGAATTACAGAGTAATTAAAACCACATCATGCTGGTGTTGAGGAAACATGAAAGTGGTTTCAGATGTAAGAATCCCTACCATGCTTATATGGTTGAAAACAGCCTGGTATCTCCTGCAAGAGTGGAACTAGGTCTTTTGATGAAAGACACAGTTCAGCTCTTCAAGCTGAAAATTGAAGATGCCAAATATAAATACTTATGTAACACAACATTATGTAAGAAGATTTAAAAACACTGAGTACCAGTTTTACTAATAGAATTTAGTGCATCCCTTTGAAATTGTCAAATTCATAAATGTTGCCACTTAGCTAACTAAATAGTGCTCATATTTCTTTACTGTATATGTCACTGATCCCTATATTTGTCTGTGTTGGCTGCACTAATCCCTCTCAGTGAAATGTGAAGAGCCATTAGGTTAATTTCCTAGAATCTTGTCACCTTATCTGTCTCCTTTTCCCAGCTCTATCTCAGTCCATATGGTTGGCGTGGCTTGAATGTTGATCTCAATTTGAAGCAAAAGCATAGGATTTAAAGACACAGCTTCATGGAGACTGAGTCAAGAAGTACTCCTCAGTTACCAAAGAGCCACTGGATCCTGTAGCTTCTATAGGAAAAAAGTCTTGTTTAGTCTTAAAACATAAGCAACAGTAGAAGTTAGAGTTATCCATGTTGCTTTCATGAATGTTAAAAAGGCAGAAACAGAAAAGTGAGCCTCATTTTTCTGTTGCATTTTGTGCCTTGAATCCACTTACACTGAAGTTGGAAGACTTTATAAGTGAGCTTAGACAAATTAGAAGAAGAGAAAGATGGAGGAGGACAAGGAGGAGGAAGAGGAGGAGGACAAGGAGAAGAAGACAAACTAAGTTGGATTTCGATTTCATAAAAAAAAAGTCTGAAAGCATTTCAGTAGTGTTATAACTTAAAGGTTCCTGGTTGCTCTGCATCCAGATGTATCAACAGTCAAGGGGAGCCTTCTCTTCTTGTGCTTCTTAATAGAAAATGCTATACAAGCATTCATGCCATGCTTAAACCAGGTTTCTAACTAAAATGACATTACACATTTCATAGAATTCTTAATGGATTTTATTAAATATATTTGAGGAACACTTGATTAACAAATGTTAATTAAGAATTAATATAACAAATTTACTAATATTGCTATTAGTCAGTTATATGGGGTCTCTTTGCCCCACATAGATATAAATTATTGAATAGAAGAAGGTCTTCCAGTGCTGGTATTCTTGGGCTCTTGAACACCCAGTGCTTAGCAGGTCGACTGGTAGATCCAGAGTTTCAACCCCTGTGAGCTTATGTTCTGTGGCACCATGATCCCAGAGACTGGTACTTCTGGATGCTTAGGGTGTGGCTCCCACTTCTTTAGCCCTATATTGTCATCTGATCTTCAAACAGCAGCAAACGGGCAATTCCTACTCATGTTAGATCTCTGAGCAGGCACAGAGTACTAGGACCTTCTGTCCCATGTTGGCAAGCACTTTCATTCTCAGACAGCTAAGAAGAGTTTCTCTTCTCTATATCCTTAATGCCTTCTTATTTTCTTCAGGCTTCTACTCCCACATTACCTTTCTTTACTCTTGTTATATGCTGTTGCTTCTGTCCCCCTCTCATATATGCCCCACCTACTTGATAAAACTTTTTAGCTCTATAGCAGGCCTCTGGCTGCTCTTGCTATTGTTGCCACTGGCCTTACTCCCCTAATTTACAATAGAGATTAATCGAAAGAAAAGACCATTTAATTGAGAAAAATACTGTAGCAACAGGAGGCAGCACAGGAAAAGATCTAGCTAAGTTAAAAAGTGATTGACAGGCCTGCTTCTATAGACCAAGGGGGTTTGGCAAGTTATCAGCACTAATTATACTGACAGAGTGTGACAGGCTTTCATGCAAACAAACAACTATGTTTTCAGCATTCATTAAGCAGTCTTTCATGAAAATGAGGACCACAGTCTCACCAATCACAAGCACTCTAGCCTAGGTAAAAACAGCTGCAAGACCATCTTGAGTTTAGCAAGGGTTATCTTGCTTAAATGGCCACAGTCTGGGGTGTCTAGGATGAGAACATGTCTTTCACTGTGATAACAATGGTCCTTTGCTGAGGACACTGTAGTGTCTTCAGAGTGAATGTTAAGTGTTCCCAACAGCCCAACTGTCTTTATGGCACTGTATGAAAGGGTGCTTAGCTGACATCTTCTCAGTCAAGGCTACCAAGGCATATGGGCAGAGTCTATCAAGTGGCCACCTACAGACGCTCTTAAGCATTCAGTAGTCATTGCCAGGGTGTTTATGGGGAATACTCAGCAGCAGCTCAACATAAATTTAGCAATTCTAATCATATTTTACTGGGATTAATAATATTCAGTAATGCTTAATGGTATTTAGTTCTTCCAAACACTAGGAGTGTTGGATATCTGTAATATGCTAAATAGCTACAGTTTTTTATATTTAATGAAAATGAACACATACTCAAAAGTAGAGGGTATATTCAGTTCCCATGTAGCCAGTATATACATCCAAATTTTGTCAGTGTTTTGCCACCCATAACTAACATTTTTATTTTATACCTTAAGTATTTTGATAATGGCTCCTTTATCAGAGTCCCTCCCCCAGTGTTTCCAAGAGCACCCTAAGAACAGAAGATTCTTATGCCTGCCTGCAATGCTGCTACAGTATCTGACAGAGATACTATCTGGTCCATTATCAAATTTCTCTGGTTGCCAAAAATCAAATAAAATCAAAATGAACAAAACTTTGAAATGTCAGTTTTAATGAACTGTATCGAACTGATATTGATATCACATGCTGATCTCGCCAGGGCATTTTAAACGCACTAACTTTGGAGCTAGAGAGATTACTTAGCAGTTCAAAGCAGGCACTGGGCTTGCAGAAGGCTTGAGTTTGATTTCCACACCCACATTTGGCAGCTCATAACTGCTTGTTAATTCTCGCTCCACTGGATCCTGTGCCATTTCTAGGTACCTGTTCTCATGTGCACATTAACATAAATGAAGTAATTAAATATTTCATTTTAAAATAAATATATGAATATATGTATCTGCATTCATGCATGTAATTGCCTTAGGAGAAATGAAGAACTGGTATCAGACCTCAGAGGTAGAGGTAGAGGCAGCTGTAAGCTGTACATATGTGTTGGCAACCAAACGTCTATCCTTTGCAAAAGCAGCAAGTGACCTTAACTACTGCACCATCTTGCCAGCCACCAAACCAACTCTTTGAGATTTTTTATTAATGGTTAGGAATGTCGTCTACATGGGACATAAAGTGAAATCTTTATAAAACATAGTGCTATATTTCAGTCCTGTTAGAGATCCAAATTTTCAGGCACCTTCCTAGGAACTATAAACTCCACACCTTTAGGCTACAGCACTGATAAGAACACCTCTTTTATCTCCCTAAACATTCCCTAAAAAACCTTTTCTGTAGTTTCTTATATTTCCCAGGACAGTGTGAGCATATTTATACATATTTATACATGTATTTTCAGTGTGAAGTTGACCAAATGTTTTAAACATCTCTGAATCGTGCAAGAATTTTAATGTAAGTCGGGGTGGGGATGTACTCTTAGTGGAGATTTATTTCTTAAAGCAAACTGATGTAGGGAATGTCCCCCAGTTGTTGCTTTTGTATTTAGGAATATGAGGTTGTTCTGCATCTTTATTGGTCACCAGGAATTAAAGTGGGCTCTTTCTTGGCTGTGTGTTTAGCTGTATTGGGGTTATGTTATATAGAGATAGGAGTGCCCCTTCTTCCTTGCTTTCCTCCTATGTGCACTCCAGATCCTGCTGCTTTCCTCCCTCTCTTCCAGGGCCTTGGGATCTCCGAAGCTCCCCTGCCCTTTTTCTTTTCCATTAACATATTATGCTGTAAAAAGGCAGATTGTTTCTATTAGTTTTTTTCCCCTCTAGCTCTAACTGATACGCAAACCCAACAACAGCCACATCACCAGAATAACCTCCTAGAGAAGGTTGGGGTGGTTCGAGATGGAGGACACCTGAATTCACTGTGTGGCAATAAATGCCTTTACCATTTCAGGACAAGTAAAGAATTGTGTAGAGAGTTCTAGAATGTTCCTCTCATGAAAACAGAAATAACTTCAATGACCTAGTTCAGACATAGTCTTCAGCAGTTTTAACATTCAGTTGGAATATGTGTGGTATTAAGGCTAGGAGTTTTATACAGAACAAAGGGAGAAGAAGGAATCTGTACTCTGCATGTATTATTCTGTCCATAATGTGCTACATTATGGGAGGGTATTTTTTTTTTAACAGACAGAAATCAGCTAATGTCATCATACTGTGTTTCATACTGGAGTTGAATGAGTGTAACGTCAGGGAGGTCCTGTGATTATTTCTTCCCTCTGAATTTTTTCTCTGGGTTCAGGAAGTACACCTATTGACAGAATAACCACTGACTGCTTTGTAAATTGATGAATCATGTAGCTGTAAAATATCATGCCAAGATAAGTTAAAATATGGTGAATGGCCTGAGCCCAGTTAGCTTATCTAAGTGGAGGAGTGTCATCCTGCTCTACCTGCTCAGTTTTGTATATATTAATTTCTTCATGGTATCAAAGTTGAACAGACCCACAGGAATATCTCCTCTGCACAGTTATAGCTCACAGAGATACAGCATAGAGGATGGAATTTCCTGCTCCTCACTGTACCTGCTTAATCAAATGAACCTCCTCTTTGTACGTTATTCTTTCCAAGTATATAACCCTAAGGGATACTGTTGTTTTTCCATCTTAACATCCACATCTCAATGAAAATTTTCTATGAAGAAAGCTACAAAGCGAGGTGAACAAAAATGGAAGTTATAGTAGGCGAGGCGTTATGTGATGGTGGAGGTCACGTGTAGTTATAGTAGGCGAGGCGTTATGTGATGGTGGAGGTCACGTGTAGTTATAGCAGGCGAGGCGTTATGTGATGGTGGAGGTCACGTGTAGTTATAGTAGGCGAGGCGTTATGTGATGGTGGAGGTCACGTGTAGTTATCGTAGGCGAGGCGTTATGTGATGGTGGAGGTCACGTGTAGTTATAGTAGGCGAGGCGTTATGTGATGGTGGAGGTCACGTGTAGTTATAGCAGGCGAGGCGTTATGTGATGGTGGAGGTCACGTGTAGTTATAGTAGGCGAGGCGTTATGTGATGGTGGAGGTCACGTGTAGTTATAGTAGGCGAGGCGTTATGTGATGGTGGAGGTCACGTGTAGTTATAGCAGGCGAGGCGTTATGTGATGGTGGAGGTCACGTGTAGTTATAGCAGGCGAGGCGTTATGTGATGGTGGAGGTCACGTGTAGTTATAGCAGGCGAGGCGTTATGTGATGGTGGAGGTCACGTGTAGTTATAGCAGGCGAGGCGTTATGTGATGGTGGAGGTCACGTGTAGTTATAGTAGGCGAGGCGTTATGTGATGGTGGAGGTCACGTGTAGTTATAGTAGGCGAGGCGTTATGTGATGGTGGAGGTCACGTGTAGTTATAGTAGGCGAGGCGTTATGTGATGGTGGAGGTCACATGTAGCAACTGAGCTCATTTATTGTTCTTTTCCCTCTAGTTTGGTCCAATGCAAGCCTGAGAACCAATTTTATTTTCTCTCACCTAGATTTATATGCTTCATCTATCTACTTCTCTGGTTTCATTTTTTTTTTTTTATGAGACTTTATTTATTTATTTATTCACTTTACAAGCTAGTCATAGCCCCATTCCTCCTTACTTCTCAGCGTCATCCTCCCTCTCTCTCTCTCTCTCCCATCTCTCTATCCTCGTCCTCAGAAAAGGGGAGACCCCTTTCTCATCCACCCCAGTTCATCAGGTCACATCAGAACTGAGCATGTCCTGTACCCATGCAAGACAGTCCCACCAGTGGAAAGTAATAAAAAAAAAAAAAAAAAAAAAAAAAAAAAGCTGGCAAGAGAGTCTATGTCAGAGAGAGCCCTAGCTCCTCTTACTAGAGGACCCACATGAAGCCTGAACTGTCCATAAGCTACATCTTTGTAGGGGGCCTAGGTCCAGTCCATGCAAGGTCTTTGGTTGGTGCCCCAACCTCAGCAGGCCCCTCTGCGTCCTTTTCTCCTTCACTGCACTTTGCCACAAGGTTCCTTACATTTTGCCCAATGTTTTATGGTAAGTCTCAGTATTTTAAGTCTCAGAGTTTTGAGGCTATGCTGGATGGACCCTCTCAGAGGACAATTCTGCTTGCTCCTGTATGCAATCGTAGAGCATCATTAATAGTGTCAGGGGTTGCTTCTCTCCCATGGGGAAGGTCTTAGGTGGTACTTGGAACTAATTGGACCTTCAGTCAATCTCTGCTATATCTGCCCTGTATTTATCCCTGCACATCTTGTAGGCAGGGTGAATTTTGAGTCAAAGGTTTTGTGGATGGGTTGGTGTTCCCCTCCCTCTACTAAGAGATATGTCTAGTTAGAGGGGGTCCTCTTCAGTCTCTATGGCCCCACTACTAGGAGTCTCTCCTAGACTTCCTCTCATATTCCCCTGGGAACATTTAATGATCATTTTTTACCTTAAAATATTATTTTTCAACTGTTGTTTTGAAAGTTTTGCTTATAGTATTTTAGATCTCTGTGATCAGTTAACAAATCTGGGTTTTTCTTTTCAAAATCTATGCTATTTTTGCATGGTTTAACCATTATTTATTAATTCTTCTACTTATTCATTAACTGACTCTGTCAGTTTTTACACAGAGATGCCAAAGTTCTATGGCAAGGAAAGCAATGGGGGTGGCATGGGAATGAAACTCACCAAAGCCCATATTTGGAGTTTATGATTTACTAAGAAAGACATGTTTAATGACATGGTCATCCTAAAGCATATATAAATACCAATAGAGATAACCTCAAAAGAAAGAAAAAGATTATGAATCCATTGGTGCTCTTGTGAACTGAATCTTACTGATGGATGAGTTTGTCTGATTTCTTTGAGGTTCCATCTCTTCTTTGTTAAAGTAAAAATTGTGATAGTTAGACTTCAGAGTGCATCAGCTCGTAAAGGCACTTGCCACCAAGTTTGATGACATAAATTTAGTTTCTAAAACCTACATAGTGGAAGGATAACGTTACTCAGCAAATTGTCTAGACGTCCATCTGCACGATACTGTGGCATGCATGCACATACAAACATACAGAAAATAAATAAATGAAAGCTTTAAAATGTATTGAGAAGATTTGTAATGTAATGCCACCATGAAGACTAAATGCAATACTTTAGAGAAAGTACTTAGTGAACTGGCTTGAAAATAGTGGAAGTGCAGTAATTAAAATACTACTGTTGGGATGTTGAGTGTCTTACTTAAGACAATAATAGATGGATCATGTTAGAGCTGTGAGGTCTTTTATTTCAGGATGCATAAGCTTCCTAGGTTTGGAAACCTAAACCTCTGTGTATGGTATTGTGTCATATATGTTCATTTTATTCTAGGATTTTGATATATTTGCTATGTCAAAATCTTCTTACTTCAAAGTTTGGGAGTTGAGAACCACTGCCAGACCTTCTGAGAGATGGAAAGAAAACCAAGAGCTATTTTAAAGCACTACCTTAGGAATTTCTCCATATTGGCCATCATTTTCGTGTCTCACCGCTCTGCCTCTTTCTTTAAAGTCTCTTTCCCTTATGACCCGTTTACAGCGGTAATTTGGCTCTGCTAGGGAATTCTATATTACTTATACTTCTTCCAGCAGCAGTTGGCAATTTCTGTGCCAAGTGGATCATTTTTACCAAGTAACATTAGATACTCTTGTTGAGGTTTCTGTTTTTACAAGTCTGTCCTGAGCTTCTTTCCTTGTTTCTAACAACCTCTTGGGCTCTTGTTACTTTTTCTTCGGATGTGCTAGGGAGGCTCTCGCAGCGTGACGCCAGCCTGCGCGGGTAGGGATATTTGCCCTATTCCCTTAAGCTTTTCTGGGAATTATCCTCCAATAATCACAACCCTACTGCAAGCAATAAAACCCACCTATGACTCATTAGGAAGAATATAAACTCTACAAGGCAGACGTTTTCTTATTTTTGTTTACCAAAATTTGAGTCCACTCCAACCATGACTAGAACACAGGCAAGACTCAAAGGAAGCTTCGTAAACAAAAACGGTAAGAATGAAACGAAAATAGACGTGGAGAGATGAAGCAGAGCCTGTGTCTAGGATAAATTAGGTTTTACCATCAGGAACGTATACATGTGCGCGCTCTCTCTCTCTCTCTCTCTCTCTCTCTCTCTCTCTCTCTCTCTCTCTCTCTCTCTCTCTCTCTCCCCCCCCCCCCCCCCCCCTCTGTCTCTCTCTGTCTGTCTGTCTGTCTGTCTCTGTTTGTCTGTCTGTCTCTGTCTCTCTCTCTCTCTCTGTCTCTCTCTCTGTCTCTCTCTCTCTCTCTCTCTCTCTCTCTCTCTCTCTCTCTCTCTCTCTCTCTCTCACACACACACACACACACACACACACAAAACCATATTCATCTACATACCCTACTAGCAGTTGTAAGCATTTAGCTTTTAAAGTATACCTGGGTGAAACATTTTAAACAATTTTCCATGCAAATCCTCAAGTAGAATGATACATAATTTCTTTCAGGGCTTATGCTTCTACAGGAAACAGTATCAATTTCAAGTTTGATAGGGAGCAGTTTGACTAAAATATATATACATATCCACACATGTCGAAATTGGAAACAAAAATTAAGTATGTTAGTCGGGGGAGGAAGTAGAGAAGGTAGAATTGAGAAGCCGAAAGTAACATTGGCTGAACTTAGGCTAGGCCTATCTTCCTATTAACTCTCTTGAAGAAAATCAGACTTTGGGGCTGGTAAGGCTATGGATCTCAGTTAAAAAAAAAAATAACAACAACAACAACAAAAAAAAAACTATACCAGACAGCTGCAGACTCCTCAGAGGCTTTTCAGTGGGTGGCTTTCATTTTGCTTCATGAATAATCTACCTCAATATCGTGGGTATCCATATACTCACTGTTCACAAGCTTTGGCATCAAGGAAATAAACTTGAGTGGAATTTTAGCCACCCAACATACAAGATGGCTTTTTAATTGATTTTTTTTCTGTGAATTTATGTGTATATCTTAGATATCAGTCTAATATGTATCTGATTCAAACTGCCCCCCCCCATCAAACTTCAGAGTGACACTGTTTCTTATAGAAGCATAGACCCTGAAAGATATTGTGTATCTTTCTATTTGTGGATTTGCGTGGAAAATGGTTTTAAAATGTTTCACCCCGGTATACTTTAAAAGCTAGAAGCTTACAACTGCTAGTAGGGTTCTTTACTCCCTTAACCTTTAATGAGATGCATAGGAACTGAGTAGAGTATATTGTGCATGGCACATAAATGTATATTCCATAATCCTTGCAATTGCTCCCATGTTTTAAATCCAATAAAATAAAATTTTAAGTTGGCATTTCTGTCAAAAATTAAAACAGCTAAAAAAAATATAACAGGTTTTAGAGTTCTATTTATTGAGGACACCATTCTGTCCATCCCCTGCCTTCCCAACAAGCATCAAATCACAGCTCTGACACTCAATAATTTACAGTGATATCATTTCAACATTAGGCCAGCTAGTAGGATGCTTGATGTTGAAAGGGCACTCAGCATGGTGAGTAGATAGCTGCTTTATCTTGTACCTGGCTCCTCATTCACTTTTGCAAAGGAAGCAGCTAGGCAGGCAGAATGAAGGTATACATGAACATAGAGATATTTAATACATGTGTTGAATCTGTGAGTTTTGTGATCTAAGTAGATTAAAGAATATGACTAAATGTGATTTAAATAGAATAAAGGCCAAGAAGGTGACTCAGAGGTGTAAGCGCTTGCCATGTAATTGTAAGAACTGAGTTTGGAACCCCTCATCCATGTAAATGTAAGAATCCCTGGAGTGAGTCTCTGCCAAGAAAGACTGGAAACCTCTGAAACTGAGAGCCAAATTAATTCTTCCCCTCCTTGCATTGCTTCTGCTAGGCATTCCATCACACCATCAGAAGTAACTGCTGCAGCATTCTGATCACACCTTTAAACCCACATATTGGCCACCAACTGCAGTGCTTAACCTTACCTCATGCAGAATCATCTCAGATGAATCCTATTGAAGTGTATTGAATTATTGACAAAATATACTTATTATATGATTTGTAAATGAAATGGTTCTAGAAATGACTATGCACATCGAATCTTGGTTTTCATCTAGCAATACTTTTGAAAAGCTATTGGCTTGTGAGAATCCTAACCTCATCAATGGGTTAATATGTTCATTATATCATAGCTTTAATAGAACCTAAGATCAGCATGGGGTAGTAGGTGAGTGAAGGAGATTTGTGAAGTGAAGCTCCTGCTCCTCAGTTGTTGCTGATGCTACTTCCTCTCCTCCTCATTTTTCTTTCTTGTTATTCCCTTTTTCTTCCTCCTGGTTGTCTTCTTCCACTTATCATAATTATTTTCCTCTTTTACTCCCCTTGCTTCCCACCTCCTCCTCGCTCTGTCCCTCTATCCGTTAGTCCCTTTGTCCCTCAGTCCCTCTGCCCTCCCTCCCTTTCTTTCTTTCCCCCTTCCATCCCTCCCTCTCTCCCTGTATGTGTTTTCTGTCCATTATGAAGTGAGCTGCTCTACTCTCTTACAAGCTGCTGCATCCATAATGTTGTATTTCACCACATGTCTATAGCAATGGAAGTAGTTAGTCCCAAACTGAACCCTCCAAAACCAGAACTCAAAATGATTCAACTGTCTTTGATGTTGACTTGGCCACATATTTTTTTAACCAAAGAAAACAAACAAACAAACAAAAAAAAACAAAAAACAAAAAAGAGAGAGAGAGAGAGAGAGAGAGAGAGAGAGAGAGAGAGCTCTACTAACAGAATATGCACAGAAATACCACAGTGGTCATGCCATACAATGTGTGTATTTTTCTATTTATTTATATCACTTAAAAATATGGGAGGGTTTGGAGGAAGAAAGAGCAAGGTGGAAGTAATATAATTGTACTATAATATCAAAAATAAAGGAAATAATTTTAAAAGATTCATACATAAAATAAATGTATCTTACTATTTCATATGATAAAGAAGAGAAAAAGAAAAAGAAAAAGAAAAAACTGACAACAAGCCGCACATGTGGCTTAAAGGCTATAGTTTGGTGACCTCTGAATTCATTGTATGCAAGTTGTATCTCATGTTGAAGACATATAAATAACTAGCCATCTACTGAAAGTCAGAAACTGTTTACTGAACTCTATCTCTACACACATTATCAAGTAAAGTATCAAATGAAGACATTTGAGTTATATGAATAAAGTTATCTGTTAATGGTGGCAAGTGAGAGTATTTTAAACAATCACATCATGAATAGTATCCAATCTGCACTGAAAATGTAAGCAGAAGGATTCACAACATCCTTGCTGTCCAAATCAAACACAGGAACAATTAGTTTATTATTGACAGTGGCTAATGACAGTGGTATATTTCTATCTTGTAAACTGTCTGTATGAATATTAATCACACCGTATGGGGTATACACATAAGAATTAATCTTCATAATAAGACATGCTATTGAGTTAAATACATAAATCACACACTACATTCAGCTTTATTCCGTTTGCATTACACTAAAAAACATGTATTTGCTTAGCGGTTAATTCCATGTCCTTAAATGACAAAAGCAATCGTAGGACGGATTATCATAAACAGCTAGATAATGAGCAAGGCTGGAAGGTGACAGAGTAGAAAGAGCTCCTAGGGATAAATCTGTTTCTTGGACTAGGTGCTGGTGGTATGGATGCTTTTTGAAAATAATCATTCATTACCCAAGCAACTAAATTATATGTCACTTTCTCTGTTTGCATTAGGCTTTGAATCAGAATGATTTCATGTGCATGCACATTTAATTCATTTTCTTCTCATTTACTTCAAATTATTATGTGCCTTCTGTCACACTGTTTAGATCTCTTGCAAAATTTTATTCATGTAGTTATTTGATAAATTTATTAAGTACATCTTTATTCAGCGAGATCTGGATTAAAATATTGATATTTCCTACGGCAGATAGTTCTTGGTTAAAGATAGATAGAGATCTGGTGACCTAGTTAGTAAAGACCACTGAATGAACTGAATGATTGTGGGTATAGTGCTGATATCACTAGTAGCTACAGAAATAAGTGGGACACTCCTTACTTTGAGAACTGTGTGTATATACATTTTATAATATTGATCTATATAACATTTATTATGGCATTACTATTTTATGCCATTGTATTCTAGTGACATTGAAAAGTGTTAATATTACCCCATTTTCAAATGAAACTTGCTCTTTGAAAGTTTAACTAATATGCCCAAGACCAATAAACTGAAATATTAATAATAATTAAAACCTGAATGTGAATCTAACTATGTCTAATTTCAAACCTGTGCTCTTAATTCTAATATCCATCACCTTCTTGTTGTGTATTAACCAAATCTCATGAATATCCAGTTTGAGTGGCTGTAAATCTACCAAAAAATTCATATGCAAGGGGTAGATTCATACAACACTTAATGGCTAGTTTAAAGGAATTTCTAGGCAATCATTTAATGACCGTTACCTGAGGAAACAGGAAAAAAAAGCTGTAGATATACTGTTGGATCATTGTCCCTGTTACTCAAAGAAAATTTTCATGTCATCTTGCTTTGTAAAGCCATCAAGTCTCTTATCTATGACCATCAGTTTCATGGACATCTTTATAGATCTGTTCATAGCCCAACATACTAAGTGATAGTATCACATTTTTAACTATGCCAATTGAATACAGCTATATTTTGTGTGTTTTTAGTTACTACTTAGTTTTTATGTAAATTGTCATTTTACTGCCATATTCCACACTAGTTATTTCACTGTAGTTGCTGGCAAGTCTCAGGCTATGAATACATTGCAGTGTGTCCATCTATTCTATAATTCATTGAGGACAGTATTGCTGTCCCTGTTATGGCTCTGCCAACAAGGATGCTGTGAATGTCTTTGCTCATGCCTTGGTGTGCAATGGGATGTACACAGAACTGTATTTGTGGAAAATATTACCTGCTATAATGTAATTATAGCATAGGAATTTTCTGAAGAGTAACATTGAGATTTTTCTTATGTTTCATCTTTCTTTGTTATTCTGTTGTAAAGAAAGAAACACATGCTTCTGTCTGAGATTTACAGCATCATTTTGATTATTCTGATTTCCAGTGGTTTCTAACTTTTTTTCCTTCTAATGTGCATGCTGATAGAGTAAATGGTCTGGACATAAATTTGAACCCATTCAAAATTATGATCCTTATTTTTACTCTAACATTCTTCAGCTGATATTCAGTTCCCATTTTAGAATATTTTATTCTTCTTTCAACTGTATGCATATATATATATATATATATATATATATATATATATATATATATACATATATATGACTACTCAAAGAAGTATGGAGCTAATATAGGTTTTTAACTGTTACATTTACTCTCTGTCTCCCTTCTTAGTTCCGTGTAGCAAATAAGATGGAAACTTGTTCCAGTACTAAATTTACAATTTATAAATGTTTTGAACTTCTCCTTTTCTTTTTCTGTGTCTTTTATTGAAGTTCATGCCAGGGAGCAAGGTTTCTCCTAGTTTGTCACCATTAAGTACAAGATATAAACCTAAAATTCCATGGTTCCATTTGAACCATGATTCCCATTACTTGGAGTCAAGGACCTTTTGATTCAAAATCATGTTACAATTAGTTGTTTATGAGACCTAAGTAAGCATGTATTTTGGTAGGAAATGAATAATTCATCAAATTACCCTTTGAAATTCCTTACAATTACATATTTGGTTTAATGTGTGCTCTATTTATAAGTTGAAATGAAATAAAGTTGAAATTGTACAAACTAAAAATGTCAACCTAAAGGAGGGGAAATACCCCTTGACATTTGTTATTTTTATTAATTATTACTTAATTATTTTGAAAAAACAGTTTTGTTATGTATCACAGAGTGCCCTTAAACTCTTTTTTGCCAACCTGCTGAATGCTAGGCTTCTAGGCTTACATATGTATGGTACCTTATAGGGCATTTATTTTCACTTTGTTTTCTAAAAATATTTACTAACTATGAAAAGAGTTATTAAATCCTTACTAATGGCCTACTCACAAATCAGCAGAGTTTTTACTTTTGTATTTTGAGTTAAAATGTATTGAATACATTTTATTTTTGTTTTATACATAATTGCATGTATAAGTATTGTTTACATCCATCTTCTACTTCCAACTCATCCTAGCTCCATACTCCCTCTCAATTTATAACCCTTATTCTTTAATTATTTTTGTTACATATATATATACATATATATACACACAAATATATATATATATGTACATGTCCACATGTAAATACATAAATACAACCTGCTGAATCCACTTAGTGTTGCCTGTGTGTGTATATGTTTAGGGTTGACCACTTGTGGTTCTGTAAGCAATCAAGGGGCTCATGCCTGTGGAAGCCTGACTCTCCTGCTCTTAACGGCCATTAATTGGCTATACCTCTTCATCCATGTGCAGAGTTTTGTGAGATTTATCCCATCTGCACTGGCATGTCAGCTAATGTTGCCACTGTGTAGGTCTTGTTTAGGCAGTTATATTGTTCAGATTTCATGTATGAAGCTTTCCTATCATGTCTAGAAGCAACCTTACAGATAGCTTTAAGGTCCTCTGGCTCTTACCGTCTTTCCATCCCATCTTCCATGATGCTCCCGGAACCTTAGGTGTGGCAGTTGTGTTGTGGACATGTACACTAAGGCTGAGTAGCCCGCTGGTGTTCATTGCCTTTTTGACTAGTTGTGGCTTTCTGCAGAAAGTTCTGTCTATTGACAAAAATGTATTTAATTAGATGTGAGAGCTACACTGATTTGTGGGGTTAAAGATAACTATTTAGGATGTCATTAGAAATTATACTGCTTAATCCAAGTTGTAATAAAATGAAAACCTAAAGGAATGTTTAGAATATGCATGCTAGTAGATCATGAATGTATACACATGTATTAAGCATATGCACTCTGTGCATGTGTGTGAAATGAGCTCAGGTAAGGGAGTAAGTGGTCTCATTCATGAAAAATGCGCCGGCCTTGTGGGAATTATTTTCTATTGCCAATACACCCACTTTTCTTCCTTAGGGACAACGATGCTCTGTTGTAGACCTTTAATTCTACACAAATGTTAACAAACTACCTCTTGCTTATTGAACCTGATTATTTTCCCCTATGGTAACAAATAATCTCCATATGTACAAAGTTTTTTTTAAAAACCTTCCTTTTATGTAATAGTGTCTCCATTTCTCATGAGCTGAATGAAATGGAACCTGTAGAGATGTAGTGAGGAGACAGGGTGTCCCAGAAGGTGGTCTGAGGCATCTTCATAAAGTATGTCCACAGGCTAAGTTCCCTTACCTCCTTCCTGTATGTTAATTACTTGATTTGAGAATAAAAACACCATTTTTTCAGGATTACCAAAAGTATTAATTCCACTTTTAAACTATGTAGGGAATATAAAGAGTTCAATAAGTAACTAAACTAATAAAAAGTATAAGAAGAAAACTAAATCTCATCCCCTAGTGAAGTTTGTCCTAATGAAACTTTGGTGACTTGTTCCAGACAATTTAATACTCATACATAACTACTGGAGCCCTGTGTCTCACAAGGAAAGTAGTTCACATTCAATTTTCACCATTAGGAAAAGAAGACTGTGTAATTCTATGAAGCAGATACCATTTGTCTATCTAAAACCATCCTAAAGAGCTGCTGTATTTTAAACAGTGGTTAAGATTTGACATCAAGCATTTTTGCCTCTTACAAGACATTTAGTGATATTTGTAAGTTTTCTGATTGTCACAGTTTGTGGTGCTACTATTGGCATGTCTGAGAAAGATTGTAGGGTATCACAGGAAGTGTGTGTGGATGCCGCCAATCAGAGCATCATGTGTCCACTGGACGAAAAGTGCTGGTATTGAGTGACTCTAATTTAAAGAAACTTAAGCAAGTCAAGCATAAACAAAGTTGCATTGACACAAGTTATGGGAAGATTATACATCTTATAGTCTAGATAAATTTGGAAATGTGAAAGATATCATATATATATATATATTAGATAGATGATAGATAGATATGTAGATAGATATATCCACTATCTTTTAAATTTTACCTTCTGGTACTAACAACATATTTAGATTTTTTATTAATTATGTTATTTATTCACTTTACAACTAGGTCGTGGTCCCCTCCCTCCTCTCTCCCCAATCACACCCTCCCTCTTTCTTCTCCCATCCCCCTTCTATGTTCCTTAGAAAAGGGGAGTGTCCCCTTGTCCCCTACCCATCCACCCCAACAAATCAAGGCGCAGTATGACTGAGCAGGTCTGCTTCCCCTGTGGCCTGACAAGGCAGTTCCACCAAGAGGAGGTGGTCAAAAGCAGACAGGTGAGCCTATTTCATAGACAGCCTCTGCTCCCCTGACTAGAGGAAAGAACATGAAGTCTGAGCTGCACATAGGCTGTATCTGTGCAGGGGGCCTCGTTTCAGTCCATGCAATGTCCCTGGTTGCTGCTTCAATCTCTCCAGACCACTCTGGGCCCTGGTTCATTGGTCACTCTAGTTCCTGTTCTCATCCCCCCCCCACTACTTTTCCATAAGAGTCCCCATGCTTCTGCAAATGTTTGTCTCTAAGTCTCAGCATCTGTTTCAACATGCTGCTGGCTGGAGCCTCTCAAAGAACCACTCTGTTAGGCTTCTGTCTACAAGCATAGCAGAGTATCATTGATAATGTCAGGGGTTGGCTCTCTTCCATGGGGTGGGTGTTAGATTGGGCCAGGCATTGGTTGGACATCCCCTCAATGTGTGCTCTATCTTTATCCCTGTGCTTCTTGTAGACAGGGTAAATTTTGGGTCAAAGTTCTTGTGGTTAAGTTGGTGTCTCCTCCTTCCACTAGGAGCCTTTTCTAGTTAGAGGGTGTCCTATTGTGCCTCCCTGGACCCTGCCACTAGGAATCTAAGCTAGGGTCCCTCTCATGTCCTCTCAGAAGCCTATCCTGATTTAGGTCTCTAGCATGTTACATAGATGCCCTAGCCCACAGTTTCTCTGTTCTCCTGCCTCCTCTCTCCCAGATCTGATCTCAACCCTTATTTCTCTCTGCATCCCCTCTCCTACCTTGTTCTTCTCTCTTCAATCCCTACCTCTGTCTGTTCTGTTTCCCTTTCTGAGTGAGATTTTGCATCCTCCTTTGGGACCTCCTTGTTACTTATCTTCTTTGGGTCTATGCATTGTGATATGTTTCTCTTGTACTACCTGGCTAAATCTACTTAGTATACACCATGTGTGTCTTTCTGGATCTGGTTTTCTCACTCAGGATGATCCTTTCTAGTTCCATCCATTTGCCTGCAAATTTCATGATGTACTTGTTTTTAACAGCTGAGTAGTATTCCACTGTGTAAATGTATCACCATTTCTTTATTCATACTTCTGTTGAAGGACAGTGAAGCATATTTTGAGTATATGTCCAGGGGTGGTATAACTGGGTCTTGATTAGAGCTATTCCCAGTTTTCTTAGAAAGCACCAGATTCATTTTCAAAGTAGTTGCACAAATTTGCACTCCCACCAGCAATGGAGGAGTGCTCTTCTTTCTATACCACCTTGCCACCATGTGCTGTCACTTGAAGTTTTTTTTTATTATTATTGTAGCCATTCTGATGATTCTAAGATGGAAATTCAGAGTTGTTTTGATTTGCATTTCCCTGATGACTAAGGACTTTGAACATTTCTCTAAGTGCTTCTCAGCCATTAGTTTTCTCTGTTGACAATTTTCTCTTTAGCTTTGTACACTATTTTTAAATTGGGTTATTTAGAGGTTTTTTTTTGTTTTTTTTGTTTTTGCTAATTTATTGAGTTCTTTATATATTTTGGATATTAGTCCTCTATCATATGTAGGACTGATGAAAATCTTTCACATTGTATTAGCCTCTATTTTTTCCTATTGATGGCATCCTTTGCCTTACAGAAACTTTTCAGTTTCATGAGGTCTCATTTATTATTTAATCTTAATGTCTGAGCTGTGGTATTCTGTTAAGAAAGTTGTATGCTGTCCCAATAAGTTCAAGGATAGTCTTTATTTTCTCTTCTATTAGAGTTCATTTATCTGGTTTTATGTTGAAGTCTTTGATCCACCTGGACTTGAGTTTTGTGCAAGGTGATAAATATGGATCTATTTGTAGTTTTTCTACATGAAGACATCCAGTTAACCAGCACCTTTGTTGAAGATGCTGTCTTTTTACATTTTATGGTTGTGGCTCCTTTGTCAAAAATCAAGTGTCTGTAGGTGTATGGGCTTTTTTCTGGGTCTTCGATTCAATTCAATTGGTCATCCTGTCTGTTTCTATGCTAATACCATGCAGGTTTCTTTTTAATTACTTTTACTCTGTAGTACAGCATAAAACCAGTGATGCTGATGCCTCCAGAGGTTCTTCTATTATAAAGGACTGTTTTAGCTATTCTGAGCTTTTGTTTTTTCTATATGAAGTTGAGAATTGTTTTTTAAATGTCTGTAAAGAATCATGTTGATATTTTGATTCAAATTACATTGAGTCTGTAGATTGCTTTTGTAAGACGGTCATTTTTTACTATCTTAATCCTCTGACTCATGAGCATAAGACATCCTTCCATCTTCTGATATCTCTCTTCTTCAGTTTCTTTCTTTTTTTTTTTTTTTTAAATGTACCACATTTTCTTTATCCATTCTTTGGTTGAGATACATCAAGTTTTCTGGCTATTACAAACAAAGCTGCTATTAACATAGTTGAGCAAATGTCCTTGTTGTGTGGCAGAGTATCTTTTGGATATATGCACTGAGTGCTTTAACTGGATTTTGGGGTAAGAACTATTCCCAATTTTCTGAAAAAGCACCAGATTAATGTCCAAAGTGGTTGTACAAGTTTGTTTCTTTCTTAAGACACTTGAGGTTCTTGTCATACAGGTATTTGACTTGCTTGGTTAAACTTAACACCAAAAATTTTTACATTGTTTCCGGCTCTTGCAAAGGATGTTGTTTTTCTGATTTTTTTTCCACAGCCCATCTGTCATTTGTATACGGGAGATCTACTGATTTTTTGAGATAATAGCCACTCTGCTGAAGGTGTTTATCAGCTGTAGGAGTTCTCTGGTAGAAATTTGGTGGTCACTTATGTATAGTATCATATCCTCTGAAATAGGGATGCTTTGACTTCTTCCTTTTCAATTTGTATCCGCTTGAACTCATTTAGTTTTCTTATTTCTAGCACTTCAAGTATTATATTGAAGAGAAATTGGAGAGAATGGACAGCTGTGACTTGTCCCTCATTTTACTGGGATTGCTTTATGACTCTCTCCATTTAATTTTATGTTTACTATTGGCTTTTGTTTATTGCCTTTATTGTGTTTAGGTATGTGCCTTTAATCCCTGATCTCAAGACTTTTAACATGAATGAGTGTTGGTTTTGTCAAAGGACTTTGCAACATCTAATGAGATTGATCATGTGGTTTTTCTTTTCAGTTTGTTTATAGGATTGATTACCTTGATGGCTTTTCATATGTTGAACTACCTCTGCATTGCTGAGATGAACCGTACCTCATCTTGGTGGATGATGTTTTAGATATATTCTTGAATTTGGGTTGGGAACATTTTATTGACTATTTTTTTTCAAAAATATTCATAAGGGAAATTGGTCTGAAATTATTCTTCTTCATTGGGTCTTTGTGTGGTTTAGATATTTCAGTGACTGTGACATTGTAGAATGAGTTTCTTTTAAGAATCTGGTAAAATCCTGACCTAAAACCATCTGGCCTTAGGTTTTTTTTTTTTGTTTTTTTTTTTCTTTTAGTGACTGCTTCTATTTCCTTAGGGATAATAGGACTATTAACTTGTTTACTTCTACTTGATTTAACTTTGTTAAGTGGAATCTATCAAGAAAATTTTCCATTTCATTTAGATTTTCCAGTTTTGTGGAGTCTTGGAAATAAGACCTGATGATTCTTTGAATTTTCTCAGTCTCTGTTGTAGTGTCCTCTTTTCATTTCTGATTTTATTAATCTAGATATTGTCTCTATATCTTTTAGTTAATTTGGCTAAGGGCTTGGATATCTTGTTGATATTCTCAGAGAAGCAGCTCTTGGTTTTCTTTGATTCTTTGTATTGTTTTGTTGTTGTTGTTTGTTTGTTTGTTTCTAATTTATTGATTTCAGCCCTGAGTTTGACTATATCCTGCAATTTACTCCTCTTGAGTGTGTTTGCTTCTTTTTGTTCTAGAGCTTTCAGGTGTACATTTAAATTGTTTAGTATAATGTCTCTTCAATTTTTTTATGAAGTTGCCTAGTGCTATGAACTTTACTTTTAGCACTGCTTTCACTGTGTATGTTGTGCCTTCATTTTCATTGAATTTTAGGAAGCCTTTCTTCTCTTTCTTTCTGTCCTTTTTTGGTTTTGGTTCTGGTTTTGGTTTTGGTTTTAATTTTTAGAGATAGAGTTTCTCTTTGTAGTCTTAGCTGTCCCACTCTTGCTTTGTAGACCAGGCTGGCGTCAAACACAGAGATCCTCCTGCTTTGACTACATGAGTGTTGGGATTATTAATTCCTCTTTTTTTTTTTTTCCCTCCACTACCCTATGGTCATTGAGTAGATAGCTGTTTGGTTTTCATGAGGTTGTAGGCTTTCTCTTGTGTCTGTTGTTGTTGAAATCCAGCTTTAACCCATAGTGATCTCGTAAGATACAAGGTGTTGTCTCAATTTTCTTTTATCTGTTGAGGCTCACTTTGTGACTGACTATATGGTCAATTTTGGAGAAGTTTCTGTAAAATCCTGAGAAGAAGTATTTTTGTGTGTGTGTTTGGATGGAATTTTCTCTAATTATCTGTTAGGTTCATTTGTTTCATAATGTCATTTAGTCTCATTATTTCTCTGTTTAGTTTCTGTCTCAATTACCTGTCTATTGGTGAGAGAGAGGTGTGTTGAAATATCCTACTATTAATGTGTGGAGTTCAATCTGTACTTTAAGCTCTAGTAATGTTTCATTTACTAATGTGGATGCCCTTGCATTGTGGGGATAGACGATCCAAATTGAGATTGTACCTTTGATGAGTATGAAGTGTCCTTCCAATTTCTTTTGATTGGTTTTGGTTGAAAGTCTATTTTATTATACATTAGAAAGACTATGCCAGCTAGCTTCTTGGGTTGGCTTGCTTCGAAAACCTTTTTCCAGCCCTTTACTCTTTTTTTTATTTTAATATTTTGTTAATTTATTCATATTACATCTAATTATTAGCCTGTCCCTTGTATCCTACCATTCCTCCCTCCCTCCCACTTTCCCCCTACTCCCCTTCCCTATGACTGTGACTGAGGGGGACCTCGTCCCCCTGTATATGCACCTAGGGTATCAAGTCTCTTCTTGGTACAGCCCTTTACTCTTAAGTAATGTCTATCTTTGTTGATAAAGTGTGTTTCTTTTTTTTATCATTTATTACATATTTATTGTATAATATAGTCTTTTCACCCTGTGCATGCATTATTACATTGTTAGAAATTACAACTTTTTGTAGAAAGAGTTAAGAACTTTGAGATTGAAGAAGTGTATTTTTTTTTATGCAGCAGAATGATGGATCCTATTTATGCATCCATTCTGTTAACTTGTGGTTTTTTTTTATTATCGGGGAACTGACTCCATTGATGTTGAGAGACAGTAATGACACATGACTGTTAGTTTCTGTTATTTTGATGTTGTTGTTGGTTGTCTCTCTCTGTGTGTGTGTGTGTGTGTGTGTGTGTGTGTGTGTGTGTGTGTGTGTGTTTCTCTTCTTTTGGTTTTGCTGCGGTGAAATTATTTATTTCCTGTGTTTTCTTGGGTGTAGTTAGTCTCTTTGTGTTGGAATTTTCCTTCTAGTATTTTTTGTAGGTCTAGATTTGTGCATAGGTGTTGTTTAAATTTTGTTTTGTCATGGACTATCTCATTTTCTTTATCAATGGTGATTGAAATTTTTGGTAGGTATAGTAGTTTTCAATGACATCGGTGTGTTAGGGTTTGTAAGACATATGTTCAAACCCTTCTAGCTTTCAGAGTCTTTGTTGAGAAGTCAAGTATAATTCTGATAGGTCTCCCTTTATGTGCCACCTGGCCTTTTCTCCTTGCACTTTTTAATATTCTTTCTTTGTTCTGTACATTTAGTGGTTTGATTATTATATAGCAGAAGAGTTTTCTTTTCTGCTCCACTCTATTTGTTGGTCTGTCAGTTTATGTGTTTATAAACATATATCTTTTATGTTAGGGAATTTTCCTTCTATGATTTTTAAAAAATATTTTCTGGTCTTGGATCTGAGACTCTTCTGTTTCTTCTATTCTTATTATTCTTAGGCTATGTCTTTTCCTGTGTCTCTGATTTCTTGAATGTTTTTTGTCAGGAACTTTTTAGATTTAACATTTTCATTGATATTTATATCAATTTCTTTCAACTGTATCTTCTATTCCTGAGATTTTTCTCCTCCATCTCTTGTATTTTGTTATGATGCTTACATCTGTAATTCCTGTTTTCATTCCTAAGTTTTCCATCTCCAGGATTCTGGCAGTTTATGTTTTTGTTTCTACTTCATATTACTAATTTTCTTTGGTTGTATTTTCTTGTGTTTCTTAAAGAGATTTGTTTGTTTTCTCTTTAAAAGCCTCTATCCTCTTCATAAGAATAGATTTAAGATCATTTTCTTGTATTTCAGTTGTGTTAGGATATCCAGGTCTGCTGTATAGGATAGCTGAGTTCTGGTGGTGCCATATTGCCCTCATTCTTGTACGTTGTGTTTTATGCTGGCTTTGTCCATCTGGTTGTGCCTGGTATTGGCTTCGTGTTCTGGTACCCAGTGGACTCCTTAGGAAGGTGAGTAGAGTTGGATGGTCCTGGAGTCCAGCGGGTCTTCTCAGGATGTGGATAGATCCATGGGCCAGAGGCTGGAACCAGTTTTTCCTGGATCCTAGCAAGCCTCCTCGAGAAGGCAAGTAGTGATGTGAGCCAGAAGCTGGATGTTCCTGGGGCCCAGGAGTCCTCCTTGTGAGTTGGGTAGAGTTGTAAGCCCGAGGCAGGAACCAGTTATCTCTTGAGCCCACAGGCCTCCTTGAGAAGGCCTCTGTCAGAACTTTTAAATGTTTTAACATAGATTAATAGCTTCACAAACATAGCAACATTCAATAGATATTACTTATTATTTTTATTATAGCTTTTCAATAATGCTTTACCTGTAGCATTTTGTATATAAATCATTAGTAGTATGGGCTTCTCAATAAACAGATTAAAATTAAAACATTTTGTCTATCATTTTATTTTTAAATATTTATTTTATTTTTTGTATATGTATGTCTGGAGCATGACATGTGTATATGTGAGTGCAGGTGTATACAGCGTCCAGAAGAGGGCCTGGGATTTCTTGGAGCTGGATTTTCACATGCTTGAGAATATCTTGGGTGCTTTTACCTGATGAGCCATTCTTCCAGACCATGACCATAATGCCTGTGTGATAAACTTAGGGGGAAATGAACAAATGGATATCTTTTTTCTAAATATATTTTATTAATTTATTCTTATTACATCTCAATGGTTATCCCATCCCTTATATCCCCCCATTCCTCCCTCCCTCTCATTTTCCCCTTACTCCCCTCCCCTATGACTGTGACTGAGGGGGATTTCCTCCTCCTGTATATGCTCATAGGGGATCAAGGCTCTTCTTGGTAGCCTGCTATCCTTCCTCTGAGTACCATCAGGTCTCCCCATCCAGGGGGCATGGTTAAATATGGGGCACCAAAGTTTGTGTTAAAGTCAGTCCCTACTCTCCTCTCAACTGTGGAGAATGTCCTGTCCATTGGCTAGATCTGGAAAATACATGCAGTAAATTACAAATGGATATCTTATAGACCCAAGAGCAAGAAACACATTAGGGTCTTTGAAGTTAACTAAACCCCCAAACCATAAGATACTTTGCACCTCCATCTTTCTTCTTCTTTGCTATCTAATTGATTCATATGCCTTACATGAAGCAAATTTTTTTCCAAGGTCATGAGGATACCATTTTAAGGTCTTAAGTTTACAATCTCATTGTTTTAAAAAAAAAAGCCAAACAACGTTGATTGACCTCAACTTTCCTACTGTTAACTTCAACTTACCAGAGAAGGTGATTTGACTGGGATTGTGTGTTCACCTCTAAGCCAGTCATTCAATTACATTCACTTCAAAAACTGTGCACAAGGGTATAGAAAAAATAGTGTTAAATACAATTTGTGTAAAAGTGGCGAAGTCATGAGTTCAGGAATGTTCACTCTTTACAAAACCCAGTGAAATATCCCTTTCTCAAAAATATGCTAGTAACTCACTGAGCATATCTGCCTTATAAGTCAATATTGTATCATATAGGATCCAATAATGGATAAGATTGTCAATGTCTTTTTTTTTTCTCTAGGGAGAGAGTTTCTTGGTCAGTTCAAGAGTGATTTATTTATGTTCTGCAATAGTCTTACTATCTAGTTATAGGGGAACACTAAGAACAATGATAAGAGTCTATATTAAATGGTCATAATTTTTGACCAGTGTTACTATGAGATTTTCATTTTTCCTTATTCTTTTTTATATGATCATGTGTCAAGTCCTTCTTTCAAAATGTTGTTTTTCTCCCTCAACTCTTAGGCAGTAGAAAATCTGTGATCTAAAGGAAAATGAAATATAATTTTGCATAAACCCCCTTGGGTTGTTATAGATCTTTGATTATATAAGTTTACATGTTCAACTTACAAAAATCTTCTAGCTGATGAGACATTTTTAGAGCAGAGTACAAAACAAAGATGGTTACCAGGCAACATGTTTCTTGTACAGTTATTAAAAATAAAATGTGTAGTTCCTACCACATAAAATAATTCTGTGGCTTTTGATCTGTTGTTTTCTTTTTAACTTGGAAGAATAGGCATGTCCTATATGCTCAAATGATCAATAATTTTTCATTTACAATTCACTATTTTGTTAGATAATGTTTGCCAGAGACTTTTACATAGATAAATAATGTATGATAATTTGATGTGATTCTTTAAAATGTGTTCAAATTTTTGCATAAAAATTATATAAGTATTCATACAATCTGTCACACAAACAAGAATTCAATGCTTAGTTATTAAGATGACATCTGTCTTGAACAAATGTATATATATATTCCAAATATCAACACTTTATTGATTAAAATTTTGTCAAATTTTCATACCATGATTAACATTTGGTAACCAACACATTACATCAAACTGCAATCAACCATGAAAAACATTTATCATCCATGTCCATTACTTAATATTGTATGATCTATAAGTACATCAAGGATCATGTGCTCAGATTAGAACATTTTGCCTTCTGTATTTCTAGTAGACTTCCTGTAGATATTCCAGACTATGTATGTAAGCGTGGGTGGCTTAAACTGTGCAGTTTTCTGGAGGATTGTGTTGTTGTCAATTCCACTTGTGTACCCACTGCACCTGGGAACTGAAAGCTTGCTATCTAGTATACCACTTTTACCAGAACATGTTCTCATTTAGTTAATATGACTTAGAGTCAAATCATAAGCCACTTAATTTTTACAGATGCCACATATTGCCCCAGGCTATGTCCATGGACATGAACTCTTCTAGACACAGAATTTCTGCACATACCTCATGTAGATCAAGGGATGAACCCTCAAAAGTAGGACTCTAGGGAAGTTGCTCTTTGTTGGTCATTGAAATGCTATCCTCAGAGAGGCAGGCGTACAGAGATATTAATAAACATGCCTTGGTAAACATGCCTCTAAATATCTGAAGGTCACTCTGTGTGGAAGACAAGGCTTGTTTGACAGGTACCCTGTGAGAGTCTGGTAGCTGGTACTGATAATAAATATTATCTACTTCATTCTGTGAGCAAAGCTCCACTCTGTAAACGTATTGTCTGATTTTTTTTTCTTTCTGGACATTTGTCAAATAATAGCAGCTAACATGTGCATCCAAGTTCCAAAGATAGGAAAATATGAATACTGGTTGATGCCTGATTCTTTTTTATTATTATTTTAAGTGTGTGTGTGTGTGTGTGTGTGTGTGTGTGTGTGTGTGTGTGTGCGAGCGCGCATGTGCATGTGCGTGTGTGTGTGTGTGTGTGTGTATGAAAAAGGTGGTTTTTGTGTAGGTATGTGCATACAAGTGCAGAATCCATGAGGGAAAGAGTCTTTAGATACCACTGGAGCTGGGTTTGTTAGGCAGTTGTGAGCCACCCATTGATTTTAGCATACAACAGTAATATGTGCTCTTCACCACTGAGCCATCGCTCCAGCCCCAAATTCCTGGTTCCTTAAGACTGTCTGTTCATTCTTTATGTGAAAAGAGTTTATTTCAGTCAATCTTGTTTTCAGGATTGATGAAATGACATCAACCCTTAGAATTTTTATATAAGAAAGTGTAGCTTTGAGTTGCAGGTGTACCAGTAGAAAACTTCATCCTATCTTACCTCAAATCCTCTTGATGGCCCAGCAGTCACAATCACAATCCCGAGCTCTTTAAGTTCTGCAGGAAATAAAACTATTTGTAATATAAGTAAGAATAATCCAAATCCATTAATTAGTAAACAGTCCTTGTAGCACACACTATCATCCTGACAGTTTCTGACAGTTATGACCACATATCATACTTATTTCATGAAGATAGTAAACAGACTATGCTAGATAAAAATACAACGTGCTTCACCTTGTGAAGCTCCAAGATTTGTTAGCAAGCATACCAGTGAAAAGTGTGATTATACAAAACACACCCAAGAAAAGCATTCAAAGTGAAACTATGGACAGAGTAACTTAAGTGTATTATTATTAATTCAAATTTCATAGTTGTGTATAACATTTGTAAACTGTGTTTGTAACAACATTTTCTTGGAAACATAAATTCTTATCAAGAATGGCTCATCAAAAAAAAAAAAAAAAGAAAAGAAAAGAAAAAAAAAATGACTCATCCATTCTTCTATTAAATTTAGCATCCTAAAGACTTAAACTGCAAAGGAGCTACAGACCACAGTATAAACAATGATTTTCAGGATTTTATTATTCATGTCTGCTATGCTAATGGAAAGAAGTTGCATGAATACTTAATATGCACACTTCACATGCAGTCATGAATTATTAATATGTTATACCTGTGAAATATTTGCATAGAAACGAAAATTACCTTGTCTTAGAGAATAACTCTTCTACAAAGTTTTAATACATACAGAAACCTGAATCTTACATAATGTAAAAGATATACCCATACATAGCTCTCTCCCTTTGGGGAATAAAAAAAATATGTAAGCAAAGAGTAGAAAAATAAGATTCTATCATTTATGATAGCATGAATTAGAGGCCATTGTGTTAGTTGAAGTAAGCCAAACAGTTATTTCAGTCATTGGTGTACTATTAAAGAGTTACTATTTTGCTAATTGAAACTAAACTGGTGATCATTTCACCAGAGGCTAGGAGTGGAGGCATTTTCTAGAACAGTGTTGCATATCTCACTTTCTCTGCCTCATCCATAAACATTTCTCTTGGGATTGTTTGCTCATTGTGGATAATTTCCATCGCAATAACTCTTACTTGTTTGCTCAAAAATAATGGCTGCTTGCCGCCAGTCTCATTAGTAGACACAGTCAGAGAATTTCTAGGTGCATCTCTGTCTAGATTTATCCCATGAGGTCAGACAAAGTGATTTATATTTCTTAAACTTAATTTACTTTAGCTAAATTTTACAGGAATGCAAATGAGAAATGCAGGGATGAGTAGGGTACAGATGATGGCCTCTAGACCTGAAGGTTAAGACAAAAATATGCAGACATGGGTGGAGTCAAGAAGAAAGATATGACAATAAAACCCTACATAGTGCCAGAGGCAAAGATGTAGGACATCCCCACTCCCATAAGTTCCTACAGCCATGTGACTATACCAGTTATCCTCTTAAGAGAGCTCTCAAATGCCAGACTTTCATTCGTAGTTGTCCACCTGAGGCTTCCCAGTATATCTTGTGTGTTAGATGTTTAATTCTTGAGCTGGGATGAAATAACATCTCCAACTTCCAAACAGTTGATGAGTGTTAGATGAATGTAAGAGAGCTTTGTTTCCCTAAAGGTGTGAAATGCTACCTTTATTCTCCTTTATATTCCCATGTTTACTTGTGATCCTTTTTTCATGTCTTGGTGTTCTCATTTTTTTTCTGTGCCAGCTCCTCTCTTCCTTTATCCTAGGGAATTTAGAGTTGCATAATCATGGCATATTCACTGCAGATAGCTCTCCTTTTCCTCCTTCCTGTCCTCCTACCCCAAGGAATTAGACACAATTTATCTTTTTTCTCAGAACATTATGGCTCTTTTATATTTTTCCATAGTCGCTATAAAACAATTGGTGTAGCTTTCAGAGAAAATGATAACACTATCACTCACATAACAGACAAATTTTCTTGGAGGGAAATATCACAGGGAAGCATAGAACTCCTCCTGAAGACCTGATAATGGCCAGATTAAATGGAAAGATACCACCAGCACTTAGATGAAATAATTTGTTTTTGGTTGCTTGTGTAGCTATTTCAACTCTGGATTTACACTCCCTCTTGTAAAGAGTTGTTATCTGAGTGTGTAAATATGGATAACTTTTCTATGTAATAACTTTCTGTTTTCCTAAGTTTCTTATGCATTCATTGATTTAGTCAAGTGTGTTATTCAAGACATTTGACTTGGTCTTTCTCATTGCAATGAATCATAGACACAGCCCAGGACTCAGCAAAACAGCACTGAAAGAAAAGAGATGCAACTTTCTACGGCAGAATACCAAATATTCATATTATAAATATCAGATTCCATACTGGTCTAATTTGAGGAGGTATCTGGGGCCAGAGCATCGACGGATGCAGAGAGCCATGAATGCTGATGTTCAGCTTATTTCATCCTTTTATTCTGTCCAAGCCCAAGGAACGGGTCTGCCCCAACTAAGGTGGTCTTCTCACTTCAGCTAATCTAATCAAACAATACCTCTTGATGTACCCAGAGACTTGTCACCTACATGTATGAACTCCCTCAGTTTGATAGTATTAATCATCACAATTAAAGACATTTGTCTTTGGTTTAGCTTGTTAGAAATGCAATTTTTTTAATTTTTTTTTTTTTGCTCATTATATCATTCCTAAGACCTTCAGTGTGGGTTTTACAGTAAAAATAGAGCTTGTAGAACACAGCTTACCCTTACTTATTGAATTGGATATCTTCCTATATTTTTTAGCCTTTATATCTAACTCTAATACCTATACGTGTGTATGCATATAATATTATACTATATAATAATATGTTTGATATATATGTTTGTGTATATACATATAATGTGTATTAGGGTATATGCATATGAATTTGATTTTCATCACCTATTCTATTGATTGCCACAAAATAAATCTTCCACTCTACAACCTATCACTGTTTTTTTGTTGTCGTTGTTGTTTTTTTTTTTTTTTTTTTTTTTTTCTTCTCCCTATATCATGAGTGATTTCTATGAGTTCTGACCTTCTCATTTAACTCTCTTTAGGGTTTGATGCATACTTCACATCCCGGACACTTGAAAACAACAGGAGAAATGTATGGTTTGCTGAATACTGGGAAGAAAACTTCAACTGCAAGCTGACAATTAGTGGGTCTAAAAAAGAAGACACGGACCGCAAATGCACAGGTAATTTCATTCCCGTTGTCATCCCTCTGTGACTTTTCCTGGCCAGCATTGAGACGTTTGCACAGCAGACAGAAGCAAGCCTGGCTGGAGACAAATTGAAAGAGTAAATTGAAATTTACTAGATTGTTCAGAAAATAGAACAGGAGCATAACTCCTGCAAGCCAAGAGGAGTGGAGATAAGACGGCATGCTTTTCTGCCTGTCCATCTCATTGTAATTGGCATTTGCACTGATTCTTGGGACGTCATTGATTCAAACACTCCTGTTGATAAATGTTGGTTCATTCCCTGCCAGGAGAATAAACATTTTCATGTAAATAAATGGCCCTAAGATGTTTTAGACCAGGATTAGTGGTAACTGTTATCATCCACAGTATATCTGATTAAGTTTACAGAATGCTTGAATTTATCATTATGACCATTTCTAATGATTTTCATAACATACAATTGAAGGAGTCATTTGCTACTTGTAATATGCTTAAAATATTTGCTGTTTCTCATGCAAGCCTTTTGTAAATTTCTTTCCAATAAAAAGCATATTTATAAGTTGATAAAGGGGAAAGCAGACATCAGTTTATTTAGTCATTTACATATATTTATTAAGTGGTCTCCTTTCTGCTCAGCACTATTCTAGGCATTGGTGGTCTCATGGTGAGCCAAGCAGTGAGGGTCTCCACTTTCATGAGGCTTAGAATATAACATAGCAGTAGGAGGATGGCCATTGGTATTACTCTAGTGAATTTGTTTTATAGACTAGAAGGTGAGAGCCGAGCATAATAGGGACATATAACAGAGGTATTTCAGTTGTGTTGAAGGCATTGAGCTTTTCCCAAAGACTTCCTTGAGAGAATAATGTTCGAGCCAACATCTGGAAATGATTAGACAACAGCCGATTGGCAAAAGAGAAAACAAGTGAGGAGTCACTGATAAAGAACACTGTTGCACAGATCTGCACAAGAAGACTCCTGTGATGCTGAGGGTATAGTGCGCAACAAGAACAGCAATAAAATGGTGACTAGGTACCGGCGCCATTGGGGAGAACATGGGGACTCTGGGGGAAATTAATGAAGCAAGGCTGTAGCTGTCAAAGGAACAAATGGTATGTTACGCTTGATCAAATTTGATGTTTATTTGTATCTAATCTTATACTTGATATTTTAGTATTGTATAGCTATGGAAGGCTGAGTAGCCTAACTCTCCTCTCTAGTAGCTTTCCACATTAGTGAAAGTGACTTTCAGGTGTCCCCACAGCCTAGTGTGTACTCAATATGATGATACATACTGAGGGCAAGGGCAGGGGAAACCTAAGGCAGTAAAGTATTTACTGTACATACATGAAGATCAGAGTCTGAGTTCCAGAACTCATGTTAAAGAAAAGGAAAAGGTATAGTGACATACACTTAAAGGCAGTACTGGAGTGGCAGGGACAGTCAGATCCCTGAGGCACATCAACTAGCCATCCTAGCCCAACTGTTGAGCCCCAGACCTTTGGGAGGCCCTGTACCAAAATGTAATGAAAACAGAGTTTAAGGAGAAATGAAACATTGAAACACTAGGTTGTCCTCTGACCTTTACACACACAGACACACACATGCCACACACACACACACACACCACGCACACACATACACACACAAACATACATACATACTTCACACACATACACACACAATGTTGAGGCCATCATAGTTACTAGTCTTATTTAGTTCCTCTTTATATTTTCATCACCTGAACGTTGTAAATTAGGCTCCCCATTAAGTCACTGTTCATTAGGTAGAACGTGTATGGTCCATAGTATTTAGTATATCATGAAGGATTTGAGAATACTTATGAAACCACTTTCTCTCAAAGAGGATTCTGTAGAACAGAAGATGTATGGTACAGAGACTGGAATAAAAACACTGCAGCAAAATCAATAGGACACATATATGGAATCACCATGGCTTAACTAGAATATCAGGGTAACCACATACTCTGTTCAGAACACGCTATAAAACAGCACAGTGTTCTCAGAAACATAGTCTTTCTATTGTTGGAGAGAAAAGGAATAAAATTGATTCAATGTTGACTAGACCTAGGTGACACAAAGCTTTCAAGTGGAAACTGAAAAAATTAGTTTGACATCTGGATAATTTGTCTGTAAGACAGGGAACACTCAAGTGTACGACAGTATGCAGATGATGGATGGCAGTTTCCAGAGTGTTTCTGACATCTGATGTTCCGCAGAATGGCTGGAGGTGGAGTGGATTGTCAGACAGAACTTAGGCTTGTTTCTGTCTAAGACCAGGACTTGTCTTTTTGCATGCTCTAACCCAACATTTTCTATAGCTACTGACATCTTAGTGCTGAGCATGAAGATGAAATTTATCAAGAATATATATGGCCAAATTACCATCTAAAATGGAAAATGCGTGTTTGCCCTACTGTCATACTCTTTCCATGGTCACATTTACTAAATTACTGATGATCTAAAGCTATTCTCTTATTCTCTCTTCATGCATTTTTTTAATTAAGCAATGATTTCTCTAGGAAAAGAATGGATTACATAATATTTACATGATTATAATTACACACACACAGTATTTACTAGAATGGCTTACTCAATAGGGGCTGAGTAGTCTAACAGTGGCCGTCTGCACACTGCACAGACTCAAACCCTCGCGACTGCTCAGCCCATGGAACAGGGTGCCTCTGTAGTCCCAAGGGAAGGAGTTGGAAGGCCTGAAAAAGTCCTGAAGAGATGCTGGTCTGCAGCTCATGTGGAAGTTCAAACATACTGGAATCTGTTGTCTATCAGTGATGGCAGCAGCAGCACGGATGCATTCTCTTGGGAAGAAACAAAGTCAAAAGGGAATGCTTTTTCCATTAACCTTTTTCTATCTGGACAACTTCTTGGAAGTTGCCACCAGTGGAGGGTCTTCCCCATTAGCAGTTTTCTGGGAACCTCCCTCACTGACACACCCAGAAGCATATCTCTTAGTTAATTCTAGAATCTGTCTGTCAAGTTGACAATCAAGATTAGTCATCACACATTTCTTTCAGCCATCCCTGTAAGAAATGGTCTGTTGAGTGGTAGCTAATAATATAGTTCCTATTGCTCTTATTCTCCCAAATTTTGGATATTAATATATGAGATATGAAGGGTCCATGAGTGTTGTCCCCCTACACACACGCGCGCACACACACACACACACACACACACACACACACACACACCTTTTCTTTTTTAAGTCTCTTGCTGCTTTGGTAGTATTTTCAAAACACACTTTAAAATATTCTGACATATAGACATACCTCCATTGTGGAAGTGGAAAGTAGTTGGAAAGCTATGTTAATTGATAGTCTAAAGGGAAAGAAGAAATAACGGGAACAGGTGAAAGGTAACTCCTTGAAGCTGTAATAACAAGCTAAATGAAATCAAGGCTATCGCCAGAAGAAGGAAGACTTGGTAGGCTTTAGCATAGGGAAAATATGAAGAAAGCTTCTTGATGACTAAATTTTGAAACAGTAAAAAGAATGAATGTGTCAGAAAGAAGGAGACACATGAACAGACCATGAAATTATCAGTTTGACACCATAAACCAGCAGCATAGAGACAGTGGATGTTTTGGTATGAGGACCAATAAACAAAACACAGCCTCACTCATCTCTTCTTATGACTGGACTCTGGTTAAAAAGTGAGTCTTCTAAAATGATGATAGTGAACATGCCGAAACTACTATTGTTTTCTTATTCACCATACAGCCTCTTAAGCTATGAGAAGTTGTGTTTCTACATTAGCTCTTTGGAGAAAAACATGGAATCTGTCATCCTACCAACATTGGTAATGAACGATGAAACCCATAGCATTTGAAGAAAGCAGATTGCATTGATAGCGCTCTGATGAAAGTTTCTAGCTTCCATACAAGTAAACGGGCAGTGAAACAAAAAATAATTTTTAAAAATGTTAAGAAATATAGACCAGCCTTTGCTCCTGTATATTTTGGAGGATACTGTGTTACAGAAATTCTTACAGCAAATATACTGAGACACCAACTAACCACCTGTCCCATAAATTACACATGCTCACTTTCACCTGATATGTCCATAAGGCAAAATAAACTTTTTAACTGCTCCATATTTTTTTTAAAAAATGTATATCCAACCCTCATACTTTGAAATTGAAAAGCTATCTTTCTCCTGCCATCCCTTGTAATTATTTTCTCTGCTAAAAGCCGAACATTGGTAGCAAGTGATCTCACACATGGCTCCTTTTGGCTAGCATAATGGAAAGGAATATGTGTAAGATGGTCCAGACTTTTGCAGAAGGCAGAGTCCCCATATGATAGGTGTCAATGCCATTTGTGATATTTTATAGTAGGGGGTACATCACCCTGAGGAGACAGTGTTAGAGCCACACACTAGGAAATAGAACCTATTAGACAGTTTGACTCAGAACATGTCCTTGAGAGACAGAAAGAACATATGGATTCTGTTTATTGCTTGTACATGTGGCTCCTGACTCTAAGCCCACCAACTGAACATGTTCTCCCTTGATACTTGGTTCAATATGGTCCAAGTCTGATCATGCTGAGGATGATGGATGTGAGTAGATACTAAGAAGAGAAGGAAAAAGAAATAACGTCTCAGGAAATGAATAAACATGATCTCCAATCAGGAAGATGTGTGCACCATACAGTTATTGCCCTTAGAACCAATGAGCCTAGGGTCTGCATCAGTACCTATCCATGTCTACCTATGAAAGCTTGAACAATATTGCTTAACTTTTCAAAGCTGTTCTTCATGCTTGAAAGGAGGAAGGAAGAAAAGCTTCGGAAGCTGCTGTGGGGATTAAATTACATGATTCAAGTGTAAAATCTGAAGTGACATTAGCACATGGTCCCAATTCAGCATTTGCTAACATTACTCACCACTCAGGCTGAATGCAATTGCCTGTGAAGAATTCATGATTACCCTATTGTTTATGTGAATTCTAAGAAAGAGAAGGCCATATATAAAAGTCCAACAGGAAAATGAAACCAGAAATTTGACTAAATGCAAAGGTACAGATGGGAGCATTTCAGGAATGTGCATTCTATGGCGCTGTACTGAGGTGCAAAAATGTTTGCAGACAGGCATGAGGTCATGCTATAGATTGAGTGGAATAGAAAAGTCAATGTCAAAGGAAATGTAGCACCAAGACACAGTGCATATCCAGGCGTTGTCTGGAACTGAGCGGCTGGACTCCTCATTTCCCAGATTTTCCCCTGTTTTCAAAGAGGACCAGTGTTTGTTCCAACTCTCGTCTCGCAAAAGCATCCTTCTCACTCAATAGGTTCCAGGAATATGAATGTGTTTGCCTATGGCAGCCATAAAAAAAATCTATCTGTTGTGTCTTGTGTCACACATAGAACATTTGTCTAGCGAACATTGCTGCTCTGCCAGGTGCCACTTTGTGGACCCTGATTCATCACAGTTACCTCCTCACTGAAAGGAAGGAACACAGCATTTAGGAATCCATCACCTTGTGAAGAGACAATTTGGCTGTTAGAGATTTGTTTTCCTTTGGATATGACAAAGGATAAATAAATGAATAGAGTCTTATCCCAAAGCAACTCCTTGTCTTCATTGCTTGTGTTCCCTTTCTTTTCTTTTTAAAAAGCTAAATACTTTATTTATGTATTCTTATACATGATGTTTTGGTCATATCCTTTCTCCTCCCTAAACCCTTTCCAGTTCCTCCTCACCTTTAAATGTTAAATTCTTTTTTTTCCTGTCAGCTTTGTTTTTTCTCCATTAATTAAGTTGTTCACTTTACATCCTGGTCGCAACCCTGTTCTTCTCCTCCAAGTACCCCTGCACATAATGTTTTCCCCCATTCTTCCCTCTCCTCAGAGAAAGGGGAGGCCCCCATGATCACCAAGCCATCATGACATATTGAGTCCCTTCAGGACTAGGCACATACTCTCCCACTCAGGCCAGACAGGGGAAATGGGATCCAACAGCAGGCTTCAGAGTGAGAGAGGGCCCAGGCTCCAGTTGTCAGGAGATCCACCTGAAGACCACACTACACATCTGCTACATGAATGCAGGGGGCCTAGGATGAGTTCTTGCATGTTCTTTGATTGGTGTTTCAATCTCTGTTAGCACAGGATAGTTGACTCTGTAGGTCATCTTGTGGAGTCCTTTACCCCTCAAGCTCCCTCACATCACCTCACCCCCCCAAACTCTTGCAAAGGACTCCCTGAGGTCTGCCTAATGTTTGCCTGTGTGTCCCTGTATCTATAACCATCAGTTACTGGTTGAATCCTCTCAGAGGAGTTATCCTAGGCTTCTGTCTACAAGCATAGCCAACTAATATTAGTAGTATCTGGGACTGGTTCTCTCTCATGGGATGAGTCTCAAGTAGGGCCAGTCCTTGCTTAGTCACTCCCTCAACCTTTGCTCCATCTTTGCCTCTGCACATTTTGTAGGCAGGACAAATTTTGGGCCAAATGAGGTTTTATGGATGGATTGGTGATTTCATCCCTTCCCTGGCAGTCCTTCCTGGTTACAGGACATAGTAACTTCAAGCTCCTTATCCCCTGCTGCTAGAAGTTTCAACTAGTGTGGCTCCCATAGACTTCCTGAGGTCTCCACAATCCTAGGTCTCTAGCATATCCCAGAGATGACCCCACCTCAGGTTTACATTCTTTCCCCAGACCCTCTTTCCCAGGCTCTCCCTATACCTAATCCCCACCGTTAATGCCCTCTGCATACCCTCTCTTACCAATTCACTCCATCCATCCACCTGCAATGCCTATTTTATTTTCCATTCTGAGTGAGATTCAAGCATCCTTTATTGGGCCCTCCTTGTTACTTTGCTGCTTTGGGCCCACAGATTGTAGTATGGCTAACCTGTACTTTGTGACTAAAATCCATCTACTTATGAGTACATACCATGCATTTCTTTTTGAATTTGGGTTATCTCACTCAGGATGATATTTTCTAGTTCTATCTATTTGCCTGAAAATTTCATGATGTTCTTGTTTTTATAGCTGAGTAGTATTCCATTGTGTAAATGTGACACAATTTTTCTATCCATTCTTTGGTCGATGGACATCTAGGCTGTTTCTAGTTTCTGGCTATTATGAATTAAGCTGCTATGAATATAGTAGAACAAGTCTCCTTGTGGTATTGTGGAGAATCTTTTGTATATATGCCCAGAAGTGTTATAGCTGGGTCTTGATGTGGAACTATTCCTATTTTTCTGAGAAAGCACCAAAGGGATTTTGAAAGTAGTTTGCACTCCCACTAGCAATGGAGGAGTGTTCCCCTTTCTCCACAACCTTTTATTCATCTCTTATACATTACATCCTGACTGCATTTTCCCTTCCAAGTCTCTTCCTCCAAACCTATTTCTCCATTTCTCTTCAGAAAAGAAAAAGTCTCCCAGAGATATCAACCAAACATGGCATAACAAGCTATAATAACATTACTCACATAGTAAACACTTCAGTGTGATTTCTGTCCTAAACCAATATCTACCAGGAAAATATACCAAAAGCTGAAGATCAGACACTATTAAATGCCTAATTTGTTTATTGTTTTTGAAAAAAAAAGTCTAACTATGTGATGCTGACTGGTTAGGTATTTTCATTTTGCTATAGGATATAAGCAGTTCTACTTTATGCTCCTGAGTTCTTGGATTATAGGTATGAGCCATCATGTCTGTGAATGTCCATAATGTGTAGTCAGAATCCTTAAGCTATTTTTAAAGTAAAGTCTATTTCTTTTAGAAGGCTTTTTAATAAATAAGGTTGAAGAATAAACACTGTAAACCAGGTCATTCATAAGATCTCATTTGTGTTGTCACTAAGTCACTACCTGTAGACTTTGTTAACAAGACTATTAAGATAAAGGAATGATATTTAAGAAAGCTAACTGCTCTTAGAATATATTGCAGAAAGTATTTGTGATTTAACTAATTTGTTTTCTCCATCATTTTCCTTCCAATTTGAACTGCCCTTTAATTGTTATATACATGTTCCATGGTGGCACCTAATTTATATAACATGATTTTAAAAACCAACCAAGTCAACATGTACATGGATAAATAACATCTAAATTTTTAGTGCTTTAAGAAGGTGTTTTTGAGCTGGGAGTGGTGGCACAAGCCTTTAATCCTAGCACTCAGGAGGCAGAGGAAGGTGGATCGTTCTGAGTTTGAGGCCAGCCTGGTCTACAAAGGGAGTTCAGGACAGCCAAGACTACACAGAGAAACCATCTTGAAAAATGAAGAAGAAGAAGAAGAAGAAGAAGAAGAAGAAGAAGAAGAAGAAGAAGAAGAAGAAGAAGAAGAAGGTTTTTTTGAAGCTGTTTTGATGAAAAGCAGTGAAAACTCATTCTTTTTTTTAATTAATTCATTCATATTCCATCTCAATAGTTATCCCATCCTTTGTATCCTCCCATTCCTCCCTCCCTCCTCTGCTCCCCCTACTCCCCTCCCCTATGACTTTGACTGAGGGAGACCACCTCCCCTTGTATATGATCCTAGGGTATCAAGTCTCTTCTTGGTAGCCTGCTATCTTTCCTTTGAGTGCCACCAGGCCTCCCCATCAAAGGGACATGGTCAAATATGGGGCACCAGAGTTTGTGTGAAACTCAGTCCCCACTCTCCACTCAACTGTGGAGAATGTCTTTTCCATTGGTTAGATCTAGGACAGGGTTCGATGTTTACTGCAAGTATAGTCCTTGGCTGGTGTCACTGTTTGAGCAGGACTCCTGGGCCCAGACCGTCCATCATAATGTTCTTCTTGTAGGTTTCTGGACACTCTGAATTCTTCTATTTCCCTATTCTCCCATGTTCTCTCACCTAGAGTCCCAATAGGATGTCCTCCCCTCTGTCCCACTTTCCTGATAATTGAAGACTTTCATGGGACATGCCCCTTGTACTAGTGTCCAGATATAAGTGAGTATATACCATTTGAGTCTTTCTGCTTCTGGGTTAACTCACTCATTATGATCATTTTTAGTTCAATCCATTTGTCCACAATTTTGGGAATTCCTTTTTTTAATAGCTGAGTAGTATTCCATAGTGTATATGTACCACAGTTTCTTTATCCATGCTTCTACTAAGGGACACTTAGGCAGTTTCCAGGTTCTGGCTATTATGAATAAGGCTGCTATGAATAGGTTGAACATATATCCCTGTTGTGTGCTGGAGCTTCTTCTGGGTATATTTCAAGGAGTGGAATATGGATCTTGAGGAAGCCCTATTCCCAGTTTTCTGAGATAGGGCCAGATAGATTTCCAAAGTGGTTGTACTAGTTTGCATTCCCATTGGCAATAAAGGAGTATTCCTCTCTCTCCACATCCTTGCCAGCATGTGGTGTCACTTGAGTTTTTGATCTTAGCCATTCTGATGGGTATAAGATGGAATCTCGGAGTTGTTTTGATTTGCGTTTCTCTGACGACTAAAGATGTTGATTATTTCTTTAAGTGTTTCTCAGCCATTACAGACCAGGAATTAAGTTCAACAATTAATAAATGGCACCTCATGAGGCTGAGACGCTTCTGTAAGGCAGGCACACTGTCAACAGAACAAAGTGATAGCCTACAGACTGGGAAAAGATCTTCACCAACCCTTCATCTAACAAAGGTCTAATATCCAAACTATATAAAGAACTCAAGAAGTTAAACACCACCAAACCAAATAACCCAATTGAAAAATGGGGCTCAGAACTAAACAGAGAATTCTCAACAGAGAAAACTCATTCTTACTCCTTTCTGAAATCTTCAGTAAAGACTTACTATAGATAAACTATGGGTTATTCCTTATGATCAAATATTTTAGAATTCTATATTAATGTGACTTTGATATTTCAATCACTTGACAAATCTCTAAGTAATAACTTTGTTGGAAGTATTTTTGTTGTTGCTGCTTGGATTGTCTACTTGCCTGCCTTCCACTTTTGTAAAAAAAAAAAAAAAACAAAACAAAACCTGGAGATATGTCAGATTGTTTTAACTTTCCCTGTGCGTATTTAATAGCAAATGTTAAGAACTAAATATATTTAGACCATCACATAATTTTTAAGGCATATAAATTTTGACTTGGTGTGGCATTTTACAGGATTTTCTTGGATGACTTCTCCTGTGTGGTTTTGGTGGATGAGGTGACAGTTATCTTAGGATTCCATTACTTTCTACATTGAAATGAGATGAATGTTACATGAGAAATCCTCACAGGCATTAGAAAAACCCTAATGCCTTTGAAAACATGGGGATCTTGAGTAAATCTTATATGGGTAAGTATAAGATGAGGATGTTTCTAGACTTTTGGTTCCCATCAGACTTTGGTTCTACATTAAATCTTATTACCTGCTACGCCAATTCTTTGTGTTGAGGTGCATAGCCACATATGTTGTATTCTTGTGGACTCCAGGGGTCGATGTCAGAATCTTCTTCAATCACTGTCCTCTTGATCTTTTGAGACAGAATAACATTCACTGACTACTGACTGGCTTCACTGACTGGAGTCAGCCATGAGTCTTTGTGTGTCTCTAGTAGCCAAGTGCTTGTGTGACAGGCCTCTGTGAGACCATACCCAGCTATTTTTTAATCCACCTAAAAGTTGGGGATGAACTCAAGTCTTCATGCTTGCACCAGGTACTTTACCTACAAAACTTTCTTCTCAGCCCCATCACATTACTTTACTTTTCATTCTCTATACATGAAGGTATATTTTCTTCTATTATTTTAGTGACAATAAAGTTTGTTTTAAAAGGAGTTTAAGAATAACATGTCAAGAGAGCTATTCCAGTGGTGGTATATTACCAGCTGTGCCCATTGTCAACTATTCCACTGATGTGTCAGAGAGCAGAAAAGCTGGCATGAAAACAAGTATTCATGGGTTCTTCCCAGCAACAGTACCGACTTTCTATCAGTAGGATTATCAGTTTAAGAAACAGCTTTAGGCTCTTCCCCACTTTTTCCTCTAACCGATTTAATGTCTCTGGTTTATGTTGAGGTCTTTAATCCACTTGGACTTGAGTTTTGTACATGGTGACAAATATGGGCCTAATTGCATTTTCTACATGTAGACATCCAGTTAGACCAGCACCATTTGTTGAAGATGCTGTCGTTTTTCCATTGAATAGACTTGGCTTCTTTGTCAAAAATCAAGTGACCAAATGGGTGCGGTTTCACCTCTGAGTCTTCAGTTTGATTCCATTGATCCACCAGCCTATTGCTGTGCCAGTACCATGCTGTTTTAATTATTGTTGCTCTATAATACAGCTTGAGATCAGGTATGGAGATTCCTCCGGAGGATTATTTATTGTGTAGGATTGTTTTTGATATTCTGGGCTTTTTGTTTCTGCATGTGAAGTTGAGAATTGATCTTTCAATGTCTTCAAAATAGAGTTGAGTGGAGAATGGGATCTGACTTTCATGCGAACTCTGGTGCCCCATTTTTTGACCACGTTCCCTTGATGGGGAGGCCTGGTGGCACTCAGAGGAAGGATAGCAGGTTACCAAGAAGAGACTTGATACCCTATGAGCATAAACAGGGGAAGGAGGTCCCCCTCAGTCATAGACATAGGGGAGGGGAGTAGGGGGAAAGTGGTAGGGAGGGAGGAATGAGAGGATACAAGGGATGGGCTAACAATTTAGATATAATATGAATAAATTAATAAAATATTAAAAAGAAACAGCTTTAGATTCCTTTCCGTGTGTTGCTTTTATTTCTTACATTGTAATATCACTGTCCCACAGGAAAAAAAGAGCCTCTCTCTCTCTCTGAATTTTCTCTTTCCTCTGAAGAGGAATATACCCATGACTTCTCACTACCCATATACCAGTCTCTAGATCTAACTTATCTGTTTCACTTTTGGTAATGGAGCTGACATTACCCTTGGTAATGACATCTGAATACCAGGATGAACACTCACTTCTAGATCCTGTGTCTTACCCAGCCCCACTTTGGTTTTGGATACTTCAAGAATCCTCACATGTGAACATCCAATTGAGACCCTAAGTGAGAGAAATATGGGAGAATGGGAAAATAGAAGGACCCAGAGGGTCCTAGAAACCTACAAGAAGAACATCATGACAGGCAGATCAGGACCCAGGGGGTCTGCTCAAACTACTGCACCAACCACAGACCGTTACATGCGGTAAGCATTGAATCCTTACTCAGATCTAGCCAATGGGTAGGACATTCTCCCCAGTTATGTGGAGAGTGGGGATTGACTCGGACATGAACTCTGGTGCACCATATTTGACCACTTCCCCATGGTGGGTAGGCCCACTGGCACTCAAAGAAAGGATAAGCAGGCTACCAAGATGAGACTTGAAAAGATAGCCTATGACCATATAGTGGGGGGAGGTCGCCCATTGTTTAAACCTTGGAAAGAGGAATAGGGTGAAAGTGGGAGGGAAGGAGGAACAGGTGGATACAAGTGAGGGAAAAACAATTGAGAAGTAATCTGAATAAATTAATTAAATAAAAAACCCAATTGTAGTTAAATAAGCCTCACATATAGCCCAGCACTGAATACACAGTTGAGGCAATTATAACCATTAATTTTGTAGGGACTTACTTTCAGTAAGGTTCATTTTATTCTTTTTAAAGAACTAAATCATGTATTTTGATAATGCTCTTTTCTAAATCACTCATGGATTGGAGTAATACAACAACAATATAAAAAGATATTTCCCAAGTGAAAAAAGAAAAAAGAAAAAAGAATCCTCATATGACTATTTAGAGCAGTGGTTCTCAAGCTCTGGGTCTTACCCATTTTGGCAAACCTCGGTATCCAAAAATATTTATATTACAATTCATAACAGTAGCAAAATTACAGCTATAAAGTAGCAACAAAAATAATTTTATGGTTTGGGGGATCACCACAATATGAGGATCTGTCTTAAAGGGTCACAATAGTAAGAAGGTTGAGAACCGCTGTTTCAGGGGCAGTTGAAGACGTTGGCACTCTTCAGGGGCCTATGCCAACTGTTAAGCTTGGGACTTATTCATCCCTTCATTTCTCATTTTCTACTGACAAACAGCTTTGCAGATGCTGGGTAAGGAGGCAACCTAGATGTTAGTTGGGTCTTCATGCATCTTTGGTAGATAATATACTTCCTGAAGCCTTAATAGATTCCACTTTGAAGACCGGAACCTAAACTGTATCATACTAGCTTTTAAATCCCAGAGATATTTCCTTACTTATTTTTATCTCTTCTTTTGTGTTCTTTTAGAACCACCCTTCCCAAAGAGTTGATCTGAGAACCTAGTGTAAAATGAAATAGATATGTTTAATGGAAATAATAAAAAGCCAATGAACTACTCTAACATAGAGCAGGATATTATCTTCGATAAACAATAGGACCACTGCTTGAAACTTAGAGGATCATTTTCCTGAATGGTCAGGGTGGAGGTAGCTGTCTGCAGCCTTATATAATTGAATACTATGAATGCATTCCTACAGAAGAAATGAACTCTGCCTTCTTCCACAAGCAACATACAACCTCAAAAGGGGTCATAGTTATAGGCTATTTTTATTCACATTGTACTTCATAGTATCCAAAGGGACAATGTTTAATTCTGTGTAGAATCCAAGCAGCAGAGAGACCCTGCATTAAAACTGAAGAAGCATCTAAGCAAAACTGCTTCCATCGGTGCTAGGAACCATCATTACTTGCAATGTGTCATTTTTTTTTCTCATGAACTCTAGCATGCAATGGCTTTAAATGTAGAAATTGTAACCATTCCATATTTGGAAAGGCTGTCAGGCTAGGGTATTAATGAAAAGGAACTCTTTATCTAGGAGAATTAATGCCCATGAATCTTCTAGCAACAGTCTGTAAACAAAGTGCCTCTTATGAGCAGTGTAAGTGTTATAAATTGGATACTTCGAGTCATTTTAGTAGGCATAAGAAAGGGCTATTGGATGACTTACCAAGTGTCATTAAGCAAGTTGGAATGGAATATAGCATTCCTTAGAATGAGCTTCTGGTAATAGAGGTTGTCATCTACCCCCTTTCTGTCCTCATGGAGAATTATGGACACTAAAAGCATTTGGGGATTTTACAGTGTATGCAGCATCATATTCATTTTATAGAGAATAAAACTATACTTACAAGATAAATATAAACCACATATAAAAACCCAGATACAAACCTTTTAGAACAACTCTTAATATCACCAGCCTCTTCGCAGGAAGGAACAGGAGATCCTTAGAAGTAGGCAGATATGTCAAGAGCTTCCTATGTCTTCATCCTCAGAGCCTCACCTCCCTGGGCCCAGATGGTCTGAGCTAAATTTGCACAGCCCCTTCAGGACCTAAGCTTCAGAAGGATGGATTCTCTCTAACTTATGATACACATGATGACATGGTAGGGCTTAGTGCCATATCTTTCTATGTCTATGTCATCCTTCCTCTGTCCGCCCCTTCATCTGTAAGGTCAAGAGAGCAGTAGTCCCCACTATCTGAGATCATTCATAGGATAGACAGAAGGTGAGTGGAGAGATCCTATGTAATGTTAGGTACCATCATGACTGATGCTGGTGACTGAAGTAAACTTGGTCTTTATAAAGAAATGACTTAACGTCTGTTCTTTATCTTCATGTTCAGTCATATTCTTATTTTTCCCTGGACACTCTTTGCTTCCTAAGTCAAGTTTTGTAGGTACCAATGGCCTTCTATACATTTAAAGCATTCTCCTTCATTCCCAATCAACTCGGTGAGCTAGATAAGGAAGAAACTATCTGCTCTTTGCAGATGAATGCAGGGCAAAGTTCAACCTCAAAGTGTCATGTCCTGCCTGAGAACATGACCACTAATTAGTAAAACCCATGGGTACACAGTGGCCTCCTACATTCGGTTCTCATATTTGCCCAAGATATGAGTATTAACTGTAGCATTGAACATGGCCTGTGCTGGCCTAGTCATTATGGGTGTGATCTTTCATTTTATGAAGTTTATTTTTCTGTAGTGGATATACAAAAAAATAATAAGTAGCTCTGTTAAATTACTAAAAGTTGTATTTAGTGTTTTGAGAGAAGGAAAGGAGGCCTTGAGTGCAAGATGACAGTAAACAGTTGTTCCAGGAACTTGAACTTTATAAATACCATCATCACCACCTGTCTGTGTCTAATGATGACAGGCAGTTCCCACTATACAGATGATCATGTGATGACTTATGCATCAACCAGGGAGTAAAGGAATCTTATTTTTCCCAAAGCCTGTCTCCTTCTGATGTCTCCTTGCCTTCCAAGTCACTAAGGAAACTTAATGTGAACAGGAATCTTCTCATTAAAGAATCCGGAGAGTCACTCCTGGGTTCATTTTGCTAGCAACTATTTTCTATTATGGCCCCAAAATATTCTCAAGAGGCCATGTATGATGAGGAGCTTCCATTGATCCTTTCCTTTCTCATTGCTAAACATCTTAGTAGAGCTATAATCTGTCTTTATTTCTTCTTCCATGAGCTTCAAGTAGGATAATGTTTTTCAGTTGACAGTCAAATATTATTACATTGACAAAAAGCTGAGGAAAATAGCTATTTTCCAAAGAGAAAATAAGAGTCATGATTACACAACAAGGAATTATAGCTATGAGTGGATTACTTTCAATCTTCCTCCTTTTCTTGGGTCCTTTTCATGGGGCACACATCCACAGTTTTTAAAAACAGATAGTAGATACTGACAGGAGAGGCCAAGGCTGTTCATAATAACACTCTGAGAAATCTCATATTCACTTAAAGGAGCCATGACCTTTCAACATGGCCTGAGGCTCCAGCAGAGTTGGACAATTTACTATGAAAAAAAATTCTGAACATTGAGATACAATCACTTCTTTTTTTTAGGAAAATTCCAGCAGTCATCTATATATCAGAGAAGTTTGTAGCAAAAGATTGCATTTTGAATTTTTAAATTTTAAAGGAAGAAAAGAATATAATGTCACTAGCCAAGGGAATCATTTTCTCTTCTCTGGATAGAAATTCACAAAAATGAGGCCTTCTTGGTTTACAGCATCACCTGTAATAATCTCTCTCTC